>NC_080671.1:264071267-264371267 GCF_030247195.1 Topomyia yanbarensis | reverse complement strand
AAATGACACACACACACATACACACACATACATACACACAAACAGACATTTGCCGATCTCAACGAACTGAATCGAATGCCTCGCGATGTTTTTGATAACACATACTACATGGGATAGTGGCAGGACTAAGAGAATCGCTCAAATCAGCATAGGATAACATCAGTGCTAGAAATCTCAATATTTGGCACTTTTTGCCTTTCTCATATAGAAAGGTTATGCAATCACTCTGAAAAACATCAACCAAATTCCGGAGGGCTAATTTTTTTTGACTCGCATAAGGTTTCTGGATTTTAACAGGGACGTAGTTGATGGTTTAAGGAGAGGGGTAACACCGCCCCCCCCCCTCTACTGTTCCCTCCCCTCCCTTAAAAATCTTCTTAAATCAGCCCTCAGACCACCAGCCCATCCAGCCCTCATACCCCTCCCCTTCAACCCCATCATCTTTAAACCACTACTAAATCACAAAGCATACCAATTTAAGCTGGGGAGTCGTTCGTTCATGGGACTTTCACCCTCCTCACATACCCACCCCCGCATGACAAAATGAGTTAGCAAGCAGATAACATTGATCTAATGCTGATTAGGCTAATGAAGTACGATATTTTTTTGTTTCAAGTGTTTCACCGTCGACGCGTAGCTCATCAAGTTCATGGCTGGCAAGCCATTGTGTATAAGTGCAAAGTCTACTAGAATGTAATGGACATTTCCACAATTATGTTGAACATAAAAAGCCTCCGTGCCATAGTTTAGAGAAATGAGAAAGCCACAATTGCACCGCTAGGTGGAGCAAAAAAAGTATCGCCCTGTTTGTTTGCATTGAGCGTGGAGGGCGAAACTTTAAATAAACAAACAAAAATACAATTTCGCCCATTGTATTTTTTTGCTGTAGTTTAAGAAAGCAATATCGTAGAATCCAATTTTTTAGGTTGATTTGTTGCGTTTCAAAGCCCTCATTCGCATGTATGAAAAAAGCCTTATATTTACATTTGTAAGTATCGCCCTTTTCACAAAAAAGCGTTGAAATGAAATCGGAGCTCCTGATATCACGCTATTTCTGAAGTGCATGCGTGCATAGTTCCAAATTTTACTTCCACTTCGACTTTTTCTAAAGGTAACTTCCCAGTAATATCCTTCATTTGAAATATTATCGCTAATCCTAATGCCAAAGAACAAATAAAAACCTCTCGAAAACGAACCGTTTGGGAAAATCATCATCATTACTGGAATTTTCATTTTCATGAAACTTTTCGATAACCTTCCGTCACTTGCGTTAATGCACTGGGTGCACAGTGCTCTGAAATCGTCTTAGGGCACCAGCGGGTCTAATTCAGAGCTATCTGCGCGGCGAGTTAAATCTATAAAGAATACTAAAAACTAATTTCTGCTCCATAATTTTCAGTTCAGCAATTCGAGAGATCGTGCTCACTGCAAGCCATGAAAAATAGACTACGTTGTGAAACGATGGTCACTATTTATTAAAAAATCACGGTTAAATAAAAAACAAAACTATTAAAAAATTTCAAACAGTTTATAGTTTTCACAAATTTAATAGGAAAATTTGTTTAATAAGCTTTCGTAATATTGTGTAGGAAAAAGCTAAAAATTTCAGTATGTTCTCTATCTGCAACATATAAACCCTTAAGTATACCAATTAATTGGAATAGGTTCGCCAAATTTTGGAAGTCGATAGAATAACCCCTTGAAAACTACCTAAAAATTGTTCAAGTTCGATGCAATAAAAAAATCCCCAAAAATGAAATGTACCTATTAATGTGAAACATAGTGAATAATACATACAATAAAGACCTATTTTTATCAGTCTCATGGTGTATTTTAGGCTGACAAAATGGGGACATTGACTAAATCGGGCATTTTTTTTCTTTATAATAAACTGAAGCTGTTAAAATATTCTTCCCGTTCCTTGATGTAGTCTGATAACTATTTCTGATTATGACGAACTTTTTACTTTACATATTTCCATCTCCATGATAAGGAAAACATGCTCAAGAAAGGATTTACTCGAATTCAGTCTTGTTCGTCTTTGTTTTTATACGATGGAGAAGACCTTTATGTCCTAGCCCAGTACACGTGCTATTGGTAGGGTCCAATCTACCACACGGGGTGCACTGGGGGCGTGTCGGACTCGAATGGTGACCAGCCATTAATACCGACTAAACTCCATTGGGCTCCGCCATCATTCCTCCCAGGAACTACCTCTCGGTATTACTTCTGGGGGGATGGCTGTACTAAATGTACTCATTCACTCTCACTCACGCGTTCATACATCCTGTATGAGGCTTACTTGGGTGCTCTCTCAATCGCACTTTGATTCACTCTCAAACACTCCCACATGAGGCTGACTTTTGTGCTCACCTTTTACGTTCCATGCGAGGCTGACTTGTGTGCTCACCTTACTCGTTCCTTGCTAGGCTTACTTTTGTGCTCGCCCCACCCATACCATGTGAAGCTGACTTGGGTGCTCACCCTATCACCTGATTCACTCTCAATCGTGCCACTCTATTGTACCTTTGTCACTCCCCCTGGCATCCCATGTGGGACATTTTTCTTAGGCCCCACTTCTGACATACCATGCGAGGCTGACTTGTGTGCTCACCTTTTTCATTCCTTGCTAGGCTGACTTTTGTGCTAGCCTCTACCAACCTGTGAGGCTGACTTTTATGCTCACCCTTAACATGCCGTGTGAGACTGACTTGGATGCTCACCCTTTCACTCCTCTGCCACGCCATGAGGCATCGATAGCTAAGTTCCAACATACTACGCTACGACCCTCCCGTCTTGGCATGAGGCAGTCCACTTATACGCCTATACACTCACTCTTCTGTCTTGCTTCGGGGTGGCTGGGTTTACCCTTACGCGGTTGCCATTCGCTGCACCAAACCTGCCTCGGCATACACAGACCATTCACTCCCTTTGTTGCGCTTGGCCTTTTTTGCTCCAGCTAACCAATCACTAGTTAGCCGTGCCCGTCGTCTGTTGCTCGGTTCGCCAGATTACCTGTAGCCTACTGGCAATCTGGATGTTAGCAGCCGAGACTGCGTTCCAATTCTCCACCGATTGACACATCCGCTGAATAAGGATATCAGGGGTTGTGTCCCAGCCACAGACGTCAAGCATTGCTCTTCTTTCGACGTCGAACCGATGACATACGAACAGTATGTGTTCGGCAGTTTCATCTACACCTGGGCAGTCCGGGCAGACTGGGACCTCCGCGTGCCCGAACCTGTGGAGGTAATGACGGAAACAGTCATGGCCTGACAGGAATTGTGTCAGGTGGAAGTGAACTTCCCCATGGGGTCTTCTCACCCAGCTCGATATGCTAGGTATCAGCCGGTGGGTCCACCTACCTTTCGAGGAGTTGTCCCACTCACGCTGCCATCTGGCGACCGAGGTCACCCTGGTGCGCTCGCGGGCTCCCCTATTTCCACGTAGCTCAAAGCACTCCTCATCTTCCCGAATGACCAGCCCGACTGGCATCATGCTCGCTATCACGCAGGATGCATCGTGTGATACCGTGCGGTAGGCAGATATCACTCTGAGGCACATCACGCGGTAGGTGCTCTCCAGTTTCTGTAGGTAACTGGTTACCCTCAGTGCTCTTGACCATGACGGGCCGCCGTACCTGAGGATAGATACGGCAACGCCTGCCAGTAACCTACGTCTACTGGCGCACACCTTTGAGCTGTTAGACATCATTCTCGATAGAGCCGCATCAGCAGTCGACGCTCTCTTGCACGTATAGTCGACATGGCTGCCGAAGGTCAGTTTGTCGTCTATAATGACTCCGAGAGACTTCAGACTTCGCTGTGAAGTGATCGCGACTTCTCCCACATGGATAACTGCATGTTGTGCCGACTTGCGGTTGTTGACGATAACTACCTCCGTCTTATGATGAGCGAGCTCCAGGCCTCTCGCGCTCATCCATTCCTCCACCATGCTAATCGCGTGTTCTGCGGTTAGTTCTACCTCAGGAATTGACTCCCCGTAGACCTCCAAGGTTACGTCGTCGGCAAAGCCGACGATCTTGACCCCAGGAGGGAACTTCAGTCTCAGAACCCCGTCATACATGAGGTTCCATAGCACCGGGCCTAGGATCGAGCCCTGCGGGACTCCGGCGGTAATCGGAACCCTTTTCTGACCGGCATCGGTCTCGTATAGCAGTACGCGGTTTTGGAAGTAACTTTCCAGGATCCGGTACAGACCCACCGGTAGGCTAAGCCGGTGTAACGAGAGCGCGATGGCATCCCAGCTTGCGCTGTTGAATGCATTCTTCACGTCAAGTGTCACTAACGCACAGTATCGAATACCTCGCCTTTTTTGTTGGATCGCTATCTCAGCAGTATTTATTACTGAGTTGAGAGCGTCCACTGTGGACTTACCCTTCCGAAAGCCAAACTGGTTGCTTGACAGACCGTCCGTACCTTCCGCGTACGGGGTGAGCCTGTTGAGGATGATACTCTCAAGCAGTTTGCCAGTCGTGTCGATCAGACAGATTGGTCTGTACGCCGATGGGTCGCCTGGCGGCTTCCCGAGCTTCGGCAACAGCACCAATTTCTGCCTTTTCCATCTATCGGGGAAACGGCACTCGTCAAGGCATCTCTGCATCGCTAGCCTGAACATGTTCGGGTTCGCTATGATCGCTGCCTTGAGAGCGTTGTTTGGAACTCCATCCGGCCCTGGAGCTTTGTTCATTGCTAGGGATTTAGCCACTGCGAGTAGTTCTTCTTTCGTCACTGGAGCCACCATTTCGACCGTGCCCGCACTGTCTCGTAGTGCAGGTGGCCAGGGGCTTGTGGCTCGAGACGGGAAGAGTACTTCGATAATCATTGCCAACCGGTCCGGAGACCGTTCTGGGGGTGAGGAGCCCCCTTTGGTCTTGGCCATCACAATCCGGTAGGCGTCACCCCACGGATTCGCGTTGGCACTCTCACATAAGTTGTCGAAACACGCTCTCTTGCTGCTTTTAATAGCCTTGTTAAGGGCCAATTTCGCAGCTCGAAACACTTCACGGCGGTTCTCTCTTGCATCCTCGGTGCGAGCTCTTTGCATCCTACGTCTAGCTCTGAGACAGGCTGACCGTAGAGCTGCAATCTCGGCACTCCACCAGTATACCGGGCATCTACCGTTTCTTGGCAGTGTTTTTCTCGGCATAGTGGCGTCGCACGCGCGTGATAGAACAGCTACCAGCGCATCCCCGCTTAGACTGTCGGTGTTGGCCTCCAGTCCCAGGGCCGCGGTGAAAGCTTCGCTGTCGAAGTGATTGGACTTCCACCCGCGTACCTGACAGGGATCTCCCGCCCTCGGATGCTGCACACCATAGTTGATCTTAAAGCGGATTGCTAAATGATCGCTATGGGTGTAGCCTTCGTCTACCCTCCATTCCATGCCTGGAGCCAGACTCGGGCTGGCAAATGTTACGTCAATCCACGCCTCCACTCCGTTTCTACGGAATGTACTAGCGGAGCCATTATTAGCTAGCACAGTATCGAGTTTCGCAAGCGCTTCCATTAGCGCTTGACCCCTGCTATTTGTACAGCGGCTGCCCCACTCCACTGCCCAAGCGTTAAAGTCTCCCGCTATTACTACCGGTTTCCGGCCCACTAGGTCCGACGAGAGCCTGTCGATCATCTGGTAGAACTGTTCTATTGGCCACCTTGGTGGGGCGTAGCAGCTGCAATAGAACACACCATTGTCCTCGACTCCGAGACCGACTGCCACAGCAGCTGTTGGGCTGCTGCACAATGGTTAAGATTTAGCTGTGTGACGTTCACGGCTTCTTCTTATTTAACTCACCGAAGGGACACGAAGGTCCGCCCATAGCATGTTTATGGGCTTGCTCCTTAGCGGTGCAGAAAAGGCACTTGTGTGCCTTAGTGCACCCCCGCTCTTTATGTCCCTCCTCGCCGCAGCGACGACATAATTTGCTCCTATCTATGCCTTTGCACTTGTATGCTTTGTGGCCGGACTCAAGGCACCGTTAGCACCTATCCACTGAAGGCGGCTGGGTATACTAATAGGGCATACCGACCAGCCGATCTTCAGCTTCCCTTTCTCGGTTACCTTTTGGCATCCGCCTTCAGTAGCCTGAGGTAGGCTGCTTGGGTGCCAGAGGGTCCATCTCTCAATCGCACAGAGGCCCGCTCGATTGTGACGTCGCAATGCTCCTTAACGGCTGCGACGACGTCTTCTGCGGTCGTGAACTTGTGCAAGTGCTTGCACTGGAGAGTCGTTTCCGCACCTAGCGACCTGATTTGGGCGCCTTCACCAAGGACCTCTTGGGCCAAGGCCTTGTATACTGCACTAGCTTGTGCGCCTCGCTTCAGCACCAGAAGCATCTCTCCCGTGTTGGTGCGTCTTACGCTACGCACATCCTGCCCAAGGGCCGAGAGGCTTTCGGCCGCCTTCATCGATTTTAGGACATCGGCGTATTTGTTCTGTCGGTTTTTAACCACAAGGCTTCGCCTCTGTCCTTGGCCTTCTTCGCAGGCCGCGGTACCTCCGGTGTCGGTGCCGGCTTTTTCTTGGTGACCAGCGTCCAGGGGTTTGAGCCCCCCTGCCCCGGTCGTGACGAGTTGCTGGTACCCTCGCTCTCTACAGCGAGGTCACTCTCGTCCTCGCTTACCTCGGCCAAACGGCGTTTGGCCTTAACGGTTGCACGCCGAGTGGTGTCGGTTTTGGCACCCTCGCCTGGTGACTTCCTAGGGCGCTTCGCATTCGATGCCGTCTTGCGATTGCCCTTGCCTTACCCTTCGAGGGGAACTCGGTCGCCGCTCCGATCGACGTGGCTGCTCCATAGAAGGTGAAGGCCACTGTCTGTGAACCTCTATCGACCTTCTCCCTTTCCTCCCTATTGGAGGCCACTGTCTGAGTTTCTCTGTCGGGCCTCTCCCGACATTCCACCCTCTTAGCATAGGCCTGCTGTTCCTGTCTTGCGACACGAACAGCTTTCCGGAGCTCCAGGAGGCTCAACTTCAACTCCTTGGCTATATTCTGCTTTGCGCTAGTGAACTCGATTATTGAATCGAATTGCTTCGCTACTTTGCGCATCGCAGATAGTGGCCCCTCCGGTGCATTGGTAGGGCTATTTCCTACCGCTGCTGGGGGGTCACTGGTGCTTTCAGATGCAGCACTTGTCGCTCCACTACTCTCCCCACGGGGGGAGACCTCGCCAAACCACCTCTAGCGAAGGGGTTTGGCACCTCCGATTATTCGTTTTTATTTTTTGTTAACTCCATGTAAAATCCCACGAGTCGCGCGAGAAATAAATGTCCGCCACGCCAGAGCTCCGCATTAGCGTGGTAAGGGACGCTTACTGTGGGGGTTGCCCAGGTACCCCACAGGCTCCGTTAACGATCGAGCATCTTTTTCACCCCCTCGATCACTCATCCCTCGGCACGGGTCGCGTCACGCCTTGGAATTGGGGTTATGCCCTACCTTGCTTTACGTGGTGATCTCGGTCCAGATCATCACAACCATCCTCCTTTACCAGGGCTTTGGACCTGTAGCTCTGGTTCTCAATAGTTCCATGTACGTATGTTATTACAGACATGCTACTATTGAGATCCGTCATTCGCTAGCGGAGTTAATAGTCTTGTTCGTCTGCTAGAGCCCATCAAACATATGTTCACATTTGGCTGATAAAATCGGGTTTCAATGTATTATAATAGATATTCAGCATTCGAAGAAGTTTCTTGTGAACGAGTGTAGAACGACTCTGTTTCTACTTACTCGAAGTCAGCGGCGTAGCCAGAAATTCGGTTTGGTGAAAATCGATCTTACTGTGCAAACGGCATAATCCCGAAACCATATTTTTTTATTTATGCAGAATTAATTTTTCAGAATATAGTAACAGAGTCCGTGTCTTTAGCGAGTTTGTTGAGACTTTATTGTTGTCATGAATATTAATCTGAGACGTAGTCATGAATATTAACCTTGGACGATATACCGTCAAAATTATTTTATCAAATGATGCGCTGTTTAACGTTTGTAAAACTCATCGAATATACTAAATCTCCGAAATTGGCGGTTTCAAAATGATGCTATCTTGACCTTAAATTACTGTTTTTGAACATTTGACCTATACATATAATTGGTCATAAAACAAAAATCAAATGCTCATCAAAATCGATCAGAACCTGCTAGAATCGAATGGAAATCGTCATTTTTCATAAATTTCTCTCTACATTCGGAAAGTGTTATCCTAGTTATTAATCATATTACGTTTTCGTCTCAACTCGATGCATTCCCAAAATAAAAACCTGTTTTAATCCATCTAGTGATGCAAGTGTGCTTTTCTCATTTGTCCAGACTACGATTCCATGGCTGGTTATGTTCAATACAATGGTGGAAATTAATATTACATGTTCAGTACGATACGCACATACATACAATGGATCGACAGCCACGATCTTGAGATACTATGTGATATTGAAACATCGTTTGAAACCAGCGGCGGATCATGGAGAAAGATCCGGGAGGTCCAGGTCCTGCTGAAAATTTTCAACTTGTTAAGAAATTTTAAACTAGTTTTAATTTTAAAGTAGCAACCCCTCACTGCATACACCCTCCGGGCCGGTATGATTGACGATTTTTAGAGTGATTGCATAACCTTTCTATATGAGAAAGGCAAAAATGTACCAAAGTCCAAAGAAGTCAATTTTTGTCAAACATTTCAATGTTTCATGCATTTTAAAGTCATATGGCATCAAAAATACAAATTTGATTTTGAAATTTTTTCATTTTAGTTTATATGGGAATTTGCTGTGTGATTGCACTCTTCAACTCGTAACTCCGGAACCGGAAGTCCAATCAATAAAAAATTCAATTGCAGCCGATGGGAAGGTTGTACCTTTCATTTGAGACCAACTTTGTGCAAATCGATCCAGCCATCTTTGATTAACAGAGGTCATATTTTTTTCCACATACACACATACACACACATACATACACACACAGACATTTTCCGATCTCGAAGAACTGAGTCGAAGTTTAGAGTGAATGAGAAAGGCGAAAACATTTTTAGCAAATATTGAAAGTTATGCATTTTTTGGTGAGCAGTTCTATGTTTCATTGACATTAAATCAATTTTAACTTCGCTTCCTATTAAATAAAGACCCTTATTACAGTACATTTCTACAAAAACGAGCTCAATTTGAAAATAAATCTAAGGATTATGATTGATTACAGAACTCTGGAATTTTCTATTGGAATGTTTTCAGGCAGGAATTTGATATTGATGCTATTAGACAACTGTGAAATCAAGACCAATAGATCAGTTATATATCAAGACCCCATTTCGACAATTTATCAAAAGTCCTCATGATGTTTACAACAACAGGTTATCAATCTACAGATCAGATAATTGTTATTGTAATATTGAATTAAATCAGTCAGCATCAATAAATTTTCAACTTCAATTCAATTTTTTTTTTGTGTGGTGGGGAGGAGGGTTGTATGGTGTACCCCAAAACCTTCTCTTGGCTACACCGTTGCTTGGAGTTATTTATTTCGCTTTTCATTTTCCGATATGTTTCAGATCGATCCGATGGTAATAAGTTAGAAATATTGCAGTCAGAAGGTTCGCACAAATGAACATTTTAGTACTGATAAGTTATCAAGTTCCTTCCAGACAACTTGGAAGTGTTCGGTGATTATTTCTAGCGGTTGTAGATAGTAAAATGAAATACAAAATTCGTTTTATCGAAATAATGTTTAAGCTAAGCTAAATTTCAATGGATTATTACTATATTGAACAATAAATAGGCGACAAAGAGTAATCAACAAACAACAAGCCATAACTTTTAAAGTATTCAAAATAGATAATTAAAGTCTTTAGCAAAGTTATTCGCAAAAGTAAGAACTACAAATTTGCCGAAAGCATCATTTCGATATAATCACTTCCAAGAAAATTTGTGAAAATATCTCACTCATAGGGAGATTAATCAACAAAAGCACAATACCAAAAGAAAGGGCATATTACCTCCATTAAATTCTCCGAAGATACTATTGACCTAAAATAAGCCGTTTTGGCGTTAATAATAGATTACATGTTTTTGGTCATATTTCTGCAAATGGGAAATGATAAAAATCTTTCGTCCGCATTTAATGTTAAATATCTCTTTTGATAATAGTACGATTTCAACAATCTATAGCTTGTTTGAAAGCTGTCTAAAAACATATAAATTGTTAATCTATATTGTCAATTTCGGCAGATAATTCAAAAAAAACTGCAAAAAACGCCATTTTTACGCATTCAAACATTCATATCTTGGAAACTAAACATCAGAATCAAAAACAAATTAATAGCGTTCATACTGTTTTTTAGTTCTTTCATTTAAAATTGGTTTGGATAAGATCGGTTCAGCCATTGCTGAGAAACACGAATGAGAATTTGTCTGTTACATACACACACACACACAGACATTGTCCCAAATCGTCGAGCTGAGTCGATTGGTATATAAGACTCGGCCCTCCGGGCCTCGGAAAAAATCTTGAAAGTTTGAGCGAATTCTATACATTTCTTTTATAAGAAATGTAAAACATGGCAATAAAATGTTCTTCTTCTAATGGATGCAGGATAAGGAAACAGAATCATTCTGCAAGGTTTCGTAAACAAAAATATTTCTTTCTATAAAAATCAATTTGATCGTCCTCCCATTTTTTCCAACCCACCAATTTCCACTAATGGTCATGGAAATTACTTGAAAACACAAGGCAATAAAATTGTCTTCCTCTGATGGATACAGGATAGGCAAACAAAATCATCCTGCAAGGTTTCCTAAGCAAAAACAATTGTTTCAATGGAAATCAATTTTATTGTCCTATGAATTTTTCTAACCCAACAATTTCCACTACTTATCATGGAAATTTCTTAAAAACACATGGCAATAAAATTTTCTTCTTCTTATGAATGCAGGATAGGGAAACAGAATTATTCTGCAAGGATTCTTTCTATAAAAATCAATTTGATCGTCCTCCCATTTTTTCCAACCCACCAATTTCCACTAATGATCACGGAAATTACTTGAAAAAACATGGCAATAAAATTTTCTTCTTCTAATGGATGCAGGATAAGGAAACAGAATCTTTCTGCAAGGTTTCGTAAACAAAAATATTTCTTTCTATAAAAATCAATTTGATCGTCCTCCCATTTTTTCCAACCCACCAATTTCCACTACTGATCATGGAAATTACTTGAAAACACATGGCTATAAAATTTTCTTCTTCTAATGTATGCAGGATAGGGAAAAAGAAACATCCTGCAAGGTTTCCTAAGCAAAAACAATTCTTTCAATGAAAATCATTTTTATTGTCCTCCCAATTTTTCCAACCTACCACTTTCCACGACTGAACAAGGCAATTTCTTGAAAACACATGACGATACATTTTTAAATTTTTGTTTGATGCAGGATAGGGAAGCGGAATCATTCTGCAAGGTATCGTAAACAAAAATATTTCTTTCTATAAAAATCAATTTGACGTCCTCCCATTTTTTTCCAACCCACAGAGAAGTAACTAGAACAAATTCTTGGCGAATAACCAAAAAAAATTTTTTTTGGTTTTTTATTTAGTTAATTTTTTTTAGATACCTAAAAGCATACTGCATATTGTGGCAAAATAAAGAGTATGCCAAAAATTGCTAAAGAATTTTGGCATGGATGCAAAATGGTGATATTTTAAGGGTTTTTAATCATTTTTTTTATTATACATCCAGCAAAATAGCTTTCAAATGATGATGACTGTATTAAATAAGACAATATTATAACAAACGTAATTGAACACAACTATTTGTATAACCTTAGCTTAAAAATAACCGAAAATAGTAGTGTTGCTATGTATTGGATCAGCTTTAAAATCACTTTTTTTGAACAATTTGGAATAAATTTGAATGATTTGAATAATAAATTTGAATGATAAAAAAGTTACATTATACGGCAAGATCCGGCAAAGTTGCTGAAACAACATTACAAAACAAGATTCCGGCTATCCAAAAAACATACAATCTCTTCCGATCTTTTCCGATCCACAAATTCCAAACGATTTGAAAATATTGATATTTTTACTAATTTGTGGTTCGCCAAAATGCTGTAGGGTCAAATGCTATTTTTGGCAAAATGAATCTTTATGAATATGTGCACAGGTACCCCTTTTCTTCTTCCTTTTCCACTGACCAACTGTTCATGCAGCGGGAAAAACAAATATATTCACAAAGATCATCTCGAAAATACTAGTATTCGGAAGGATCAAGAAAATGACCCCTGCACTTGTAGGTGGATAGATGCCAAATAGTCCCAAAAACCAGTTATTTTCTATTTTTAGTTCATATTAAGGCATAATAACAGCTGATTCGACCTCAGTTACTCCTCTGTGCAACCCACCAATTTCCACTGGTGATCATGGAAATTTCTTGAAAACGCATGGCAATAAAATTTTCTTCTTCTGATGGATACAGGATAGGCAAACAAAATCATCCGGCAAGATTTCCTAAGCAACAACAATTGTTTCAACAGAAATTAATTTTATTGTCCTCTCAATTTTTCCAACCCACCAATTTCCACTAATGATCATGGACATTACTTGAAAACACATGCCAATCAAATTTTCTTCCTCTGATGGATGCAGGATAGGGAAACAGAATCATTCTGCATGGATTCTTTCTATCAAAATCAATTTGATAGTCCTCCCAATTTTTTTCCCACCTTCCTATTTTGGAATATTGTAATAAAAAAGTGTGTGCTCACTAGCGCCGCCTTGAGGGTGATATCCAATTTAATCATTACATCATTAAATAGTCCTTGCCCCAGTAACAATTTAGGCTTTATGGTGGTTTTATAGCCACTCATACAACCTAGATTGCACTTGTAGCGTGCTATAAAACTTCAATTGTGACTTGGATTACATTACAGAAAACGTCATTTTCCTAAATTAATAAACTTTACCTAACATGAATTGGAAGTTTTAGTTTCCCTAGCACCGCCTGATGGGTGAATTCTGTTATTATCTATTCGCCGTCAGGTAGCACTCGACTCACTGATGAATATTGCCGCAGACATAACACTTCTACATAATGTTCTCGAGATTCCGAGATTGAAAAATAACACATGCTCACTAGTGCCGCCTGGTCTATCTATTTCAATTAGTTTTGTCCATAATCGCGTAGCTCTTAACCTTCTCTAAATTTTTTGAGAACACCATCTCCTCTAAGTTATTAGATGCTGGTGACATACTAAATTCCACATTGTGCTGAAAGCTGGTACGCTCACGTTAAACTTATTCAATGATAGTTGCGTTTACGAGAGGTTAGATTTATTTACTCTATTATATAGCACCCCTGGCGCTGCAGTTATCAATTAATTGGATATCCAATTGCTCTAAATTGTAGGTCTAAGCAAACACAAAACAACATTACCAAATAAAGTATGGTGCTTAATGTAAACTCAGATGAAATATTCGAGCCCCAATTAGTCGAAATCCCATAAGCTAAGTGAATCCTATTAGATGGGTACCGCACAATACGAATCCACGTAGTAGGAATCAGCGTAGTAGGAGACCCGACTGTATCAAAATTCAGTATGTAGACAACCTTGGAGAACTTTTTTATCATTTGTGGAATTATAAAAAATCCATATTGGAACTTGTAAAACAAAACGATGAAAAATTATTTGCGCAATTCAGAAAAAATATTATTCCTCAAAGAGCTCAAAATTAACCAAGTAAGTACATATTCTTCTGTCAGGAGTGCTACCGCCAGTTGCTGGACGTAGTCCTGGTAGCACAATCTTCCTGACCAATATAACTACTAAAGCATTTTCTGTTGATTTGAAAGTAATCGATTTGGATTTCAGATCCTTTGTCAGGTGGGTATTTTTAAAACTACGTGACAGATTTGTGTATTCCAACGTTGGAATATTCAAACAAATCCATTCAGTCAATCCTTTAGACGTATTTAGCGAGAATGGTTTTATGGTAGTTCAAACTACGCATATCATTTACAATACACGATTAATCGTATCTTTTCTATAAATCGTTATAAGTCAATGGAAGTGTAGTAAAGCTACCAGTACACTGTTTGTAATAACGTCAAATATTTGACATCTTTCGTGAAATAAATTTGAACTGCTGTGTACTGGATCTTCAAATATTTGATCAAACACAGTTTGCCAAATTTTTCATTCGTGTTTGTCAAAGCGATTATTTGTCTATTTGTCAAACAGTGTACTGACCACTTTGTCAAAACTTCAAACAGCGTAACGCTGCAGTTTGTCAAACTTGTAGATGGAGAAGTTTGTCAAACTTGTTGATGGAGAAGTTTGTCAAACTAGTTAATGGAGAAATTTGTCAAATTTGTTGATGGAGAAGTTTGACAAACGTGCTTTGCTCATTCAGGATAGCAAAATACGCCGTACGCGAAACTGATTTGTTTTGACAGAATTTGTTGCCAAAACGAAAAAAAATTTAAGGTTTGAAATTCGGCTGATTGATTGATTGTTTTATTTACGTGACTTTAAATAATTCATTCACCACGTTAAAAAAATCGGCGCTATTTTGGTATTGTTGGTATTTGTCTTTCCAGGAAAATCATGCCTCAAATAAATCGGAAATGTACAAATTATTTGAATTCAATTGTTTGATACATGCTGAAAAGTAAGCAAATGCCATTTCTTTTGAATCCTTTCCGATAGTTCACCAAGAATCAGCTGATCTTGAAAAGCATACAGCAGTTGAGTCTAGGGGCAGATCAATTGTGATGTATTTTTAAAAATCAGCGAAATTAAATGCATTTATTTCCATCAAAATAGAAATTCATAATGTATTTTGCGTTGCGTGCAATGTTTTTGCTTTGCGTGCATTGTTGTTTGCGTTGCGTGTAGGACGTCTAAACCCTACAGAAAAACTAGCCCTACATTTAACAAAACGTCGAACAAAGTGGATCAGCGTAGGACGTTTGTTAAACAAATTTTTCTGCGAGGGAGTGCAAAGCTGATGCAAAAATGGAAATTAAACGCATTTTTTCTAATTTGATGCAAATTTGTTATACATTCTTAGAGTGATCTGCCCCTAGAGTTGAGTATACTGCAGTCTTGCGTGGTATTATTGTCGAATGTATCTAGTTGAATTCTACATCCTGGTCGGACCGTAGCCTGGGTTGACTATTGTTATTTTATCATAAAGTACTGAATGAGCTCATGGAAGTCGAGATGATGAAGAGTCTGTCGATAGCGATTCCATCGAATCCATCAAACGGAACCTGCGTCTGGCGCTGGATATTTACGTTACTAATGTTGGTGCACCAAATACTGTCCAATAAACGCGTACACTATCCTCACGACTTGCCAAAAACATACTCAAGAAAAATTGCTCAAGTTGCCCGGTGTTGTGCTTGGTAGCTTTAACAATTTGGGAACGAGAAATTTATTTTAGCTTCGGCAAATCGCCTCTCCTTCGTCCGTCTCCAAATCTCTCAAAACCTCTGTCGAACCGTTTGTGTTTGGTTTTGTTGCTCATGTGGTACACCCCGCTTTGCTACTGGTTGAATGTTTGGCTGCAGATTTTACACGAGTACATCTTTTCCTTCACGTCGGTATTAGAAGCCTTGCATTTGGCCACATATGTGTTATACTTTTTACCACAATCGCGACAATCGAACAGTTTCCCGGTGGCATGCAACTTCTCGTGCAGCCGGAAACTTTTTGCCGATCGGTAGACCTTGCTACATACTCGACATTTGTGCTCGGGTAGCATGTCGAATTCGCGTCCTATACCATTATCTGGCTGTGTTGGGTTCGCAGGTGCACCGTCAGATTGTAGGATTGAGTGAACGGTCGCAGTATTCGCACACGTATGGAGTTTTCCCAGGTGTGCAACCTGACGTGTATCTTCAGCGTTATCGATTGAGTGAATGTTTTCGAACAGCGGGGACACATTTGAAGGGCTTTTCACCTGTAACAGTAAACAGTATATAATCGGAATTTATAGAAAAGAAAATAAGTAAAACCTTAACCTACTCGTGTGCCATCGAATGTGCGTCGTTATCAGGTGCTTGTCCGCAAACTCTTTATTACAATATGGACATCGGTTCCGATCGGGTAATAAACGATCCTTCTTTAGCGGCAAACCATCAGATCCCTTTTCTCCCTTCGAACTATTTTGTTTCATCTTGCGATTCGGATCCATAAATCGACGAAAACGCTCTACAAATCACCCTTTTTACTTTTTCCTCTCCCAACCCCCTAATAACGTAAATCTTCCCGTTCTCTCCCTTGATGCTCATATCGGTTTTTAATTCCAAAGGAAAATGTTTAATTCATCAGCAGCTTTCGGAAATAATTAGCTGCTGTATGCGGGTTCGGCGGCGTTTGTTCCATGTAATGTAGTTAGATTGCACTAGCGAGTCAATGAAGAAATTTGGCATCGTCAGGGTGCACCTGATTTGTTCCTTTCGTTCTTCCGTAACGGCAAGCACGCGCCGAAAGAGTGCTCTACATAGACCAGCGCAGAAACCACACCTGTCGGAGCTGTGGGAGGAATGTGGCCACTTAACTGTAAAGTCAATGGAAGTGTAGTAAAGCTACCAGTACACTGTTTGTAATAACGTCAAATATTTGACATCTTTCGTGAAATAAATTTGAACTGCTGTGTACTGGATCTTCAAATATTTGATCAAACACAGTTTGCCAAATTTTTCATTCGTGTTTGTCAAAGCGATTATTTGTCTATTTGTCAAACAGTGTACTGACCACTTTGTCAAAACTTCAAACAGCGTAACGCTGCAGTTTGTCAAACTTGTAGATGGAGAAGTTTGTCAAACTTGTTGATGGAGAAGTTTGTCAAACTAGTTAATGGAGAAATTTGTCAAATTTGTTGATGGAGAAGTTTGACAAACGTGCTTTGCTCATTCAGGATAGCAAAATACGCCGTACGCGAAACTGATTTGTTTTGACAGAATTTGTTGCCAAAACGAAAAAAAATTTAAGGTTTGAAATTCGGCTGATTGATTGATTGTTTTATTTACGTGACTTTAAATAATTCATTCACCACGTTAAAAAAATCGGCGCTATTTTGGTATTGTTGGTATTTGTCTTTCCAGGAAAATCATGCCTCAAATAAATCGGAAATGTACAAATTATTTGAATTCAATTGTTTGATACATGCTGAAAAGTAAGCAAATGCCATTTCTTTTGAATCCTTTCCGATAGTTCACCAAGAATCAGCTGATCTTGAAAAGCATACAGCAGTTGAGTCTAGGGGCAGATCAATTGTGATGTATTTTTAAAAATCAGCGAAATTAAATGCATTTATTTCCATCAAAATAGAAATTCATAATGTATTTTGCGTTGCGTGCAATGTTTTTGCTTTGCGTGCATTGTTGTTTGCGTTGCGTGTAGGACGTCTAAACCCTACAGAAAAACTAGCCCTACATTTAACAAAACGTCGAACAAAGTGGATCAGCGTAGGACGTTTGTTAAACAAATTTTTCTGCGAGGGAGTGCAAAGCTGATGCAAAAATGGAAATTAAACGCATTTTTTCTAATTTGATGCAAATTTGTTATACATTCTTAGAGTGATCTGCCCCTAGAGTTGAGTATACTGCAGTCTTGCGTGGTATTATTGTCGAATGTATCTAGTTGAATTCTACATCCTGGTCGGACCGTAGCCTGGGTTGACTATTGTTATTTTATCATAAAGTACTGAATGAGCTCATGGAAGTCGAGATGATGAAGAGTCTGTCGATAGCGATTCCATCGAATCCATCAAACGGAACCTGCGTCTGGCGCTGGATATTTACGTTACTAATGTTGGTGCACCAAATACTGTCCAATAAACGCGTACACTATCCTCACGACTTGCCAAAAACATACTCAAGAAAAATTGCTCAAGTTGCCCGGTGTTGTGCTTGGTAGCTTTAACAATTTGGGAACGAGAAATTTATTTTAGCTTCGGCAAATCGCCTCTCCTTCGTCCGTCTCCAAATCTCTCAAAACCTCTGTCGAACCGTTTGTGTTTGGTTTTGTTGCTCATGTGGTACACCCCGCTTTGCTACTGGTTGAATGTTTGGCTGCAGATTTTACACGAGTACATCTTTTCCTTCACGTCGGTATTAGAAGCCTTGCATTTGGCCACATATGTGTTATACTTTTTACCACAATCGCGACAATCGAACAGTTTCCCGGTGGCATGCAACTTCTCGTGCAGCCGGAAACTTTTTGCCGATCGGTAGACCTTGCTACATACTCGACATTTGTGCTCGGGTAGCATGTCGAATTCGCGTCCTATACCATTATCTGGCTGTGTTGGGTTCGCAGGTGCACCGTCAGATTGTAGGATTGAGTGAACGGTCGCAGTATTCGCACACGTATGGAGTTTTCCCAGGTGTGCAACCTGACGTGTATCTTCAGCGTTATCGATTGAGTGAATGTTTTCGAACAGCGGGGACACATTTGAAGGGCTTTTCACCTGTAACAGTAAACAGTATATAATCGGAATTTATAGAAAAGAAAATAAGTAAAACCTTAACCTACTCGTGTGCCATCGAATGTGCGTCGTTATCAGGTGCTTGTCCGCAAACTCTTTATTACAATATGGACATCGGTTCCGATCGGGTAATAAACGATCCTTCTTTAGCGGCAAACCATCAGATCCCTTTTCTCCCTTCGAACTATTTTGTTTCATCTTGCGATTCGGATCCATAAATCGACGAAAACGCTCTACAAATCACCCTTTTTACTTTTTCCTCTCCCAACCCCCTAATAACGTAAATCTTCCCGTTCTCTCCCTTGATGCTCATATCGGTTTTTAATTCCAAAGGAAAATGTTTAATTCATCAGCAGCTTTCGGAAATAATTAGCTGCTGTATGCGGGTTCGGCGGCGTTTGTTCCATGTAATGTAGTTAGATTGCACTAGCGAGTCAATGAAGAAATTTGGCATCGTCAGGGTGCACCTGATTTGTTCCTTTCGTTCTTCCGTAACGGCAAGCACGCGCCGAAAGAGTGCTCTACATAGACCAGCGCAGAAACCACACCTGTCGGAGCTGTGGGAGGAATGTGGCCACTTAACTGTAAATGTGAGAAAGTACATAAACAAGTGAGCGAAAAATGCAACTAAAATCCATACCGTGTTCATCGCCGTTTTGTATGTCCAACAATACAAGAGGATTCATTTTTTTCAAATTTCCGTTCTAATAATTTTTTGTCCAATTGAAGTCTGCCTGGTTTTTTTTCTTCGTATTTAATTTGCATTTGATCACACTCTGCATAATCACGAACAAAGAAGTGCGATATAGTTGATTCGACCATTCATAAAAATAAAACAAATTTTCTGAATAATCATTTGGCATCCCTGCGCTAACACAAATATTTCATGTGTTTGTACTCTTGAAAATTCATGAAGTTCAAACAGCATAATTTTTTTACGCATGGCGATTTGTTTGACGTATACGCCGGTTTTTTTACTGTACTGTATCTGATCCATCAAACTTGTTCTATTATATTTGTCAAACAATATTAGGTGTAACGTCCGGTAACGCATCAATGCAAATATTTGATGAAAAAAGTTTGTTAAACAGTTGATCTCGTGTACTGGCCTTGTCAAATTTGTTTATCAAACACGTTTATTTGATCAAAATTTGCTTCATCAAATATTTCACGTTATGACAAACAGTGTACTGGTAGCTTAAGTAAATTGATTAGAGAGAGCCAAATAAAAGTTTTTCAAAAATTCAACGGAAAAAATGAAATTGATCTAATTATTATTTCCTTATTTAAATGAACTTTAACATTCAATAAAGCGATAAAATATTATCAAGTGATTCATTTTCATTTTCAATCGTCCTGGTCGGGACTATTGATTGATTCATAAATGAAATACGATACGGCCGCTATAAAATATATTTCCTGAAAAACTCAAATTTTCATGGCTATGGGAACAAAAAAAAGTTGTTGCTTTCAGCGTGATTTTCGTGATACCTACTCTCGAATCTCAATAAAACAAAAGAAAAAGAAATATTATCAAAACAAATATATTATTTTGGTTTACAATCTCGCAAAATGCGTCATTTAAATTTTTTTAAATCCAAGTATCAGTATAATAATTATTCCATGATAATCTGAGGAAACTTTGCTAAGATTTCTTGCATTTCTGAAAACACGAAACAACATCTGTGTTCAAAAATGTTTCAAAGCTGTCAAATCCAGTATGAAAATTAATTATAGGGAATCCAAAAATTCGTTCGTTGGTATTTGTGGAATGTCGAAAATATTTGCTTCAACTGTTATAAATTTCATCAGGTTTTCATCAATGCTGTGTGGAAATCGGTTTCTGAGAAATAAAACCAATCTTACAAAAAATTGTGACATGTGATAATTGATGGAACTTCTAAATAATTTTCAATTTGGCTAGCCTCCATTATTGTTTAGAATAAAGCCAAAGATGTTTTTAAATATGTGTTATCAATTCAACACAAAACCGTTGGTTTCAAACGATCATCAGTTTCAAAATCATCAAATGTCAGCATGCAAATTCAAAATAGAAAATGTTTTTCCATAATTTGGCGTATAAAGATAAAATAGCATCGCGGTTTGTTTCAGTCTCGTAAAATAATAAAATATCATAGATCTCCCAAGAGAATCGAAAATCATCAATTGTCAATGAAGAAATTTATTTAAAATCATTTTCAACTATTTCTACATTCAGAATTACTCAAAAACAGTTGTGCTAGAAGCTTTCGATATTTCGAGCTTTCGTAGCACGCCATCTGCATCAATCTGAAATATATTTTTCTGCTGAGAATGGGACTTTGTATACATTGAAATTTATCTGAATTTACTGTTCATTTAAACCCAACATTTTTTGTAAGTTCTTGTTAATCGACTTCTTAATCCATATGCCTCGCGCACACCTAAAAACTGATAAAAATTTTAATAACTTTCTCGGGTGATTTTATATCGATTTATAGCATTCTACGAAGTTGTAGACAATGGAATTGTTCATCAGATTCTCACTTTTAGTATTTTTTGAATGTCTATAGTACCAATTAGTAGCAAAAATGCGAATTAATATTATTAAAAAGCTTAAGTTTTCAATCAAAAAACTTTAAAATAAAAAGTTGTTCTAGACCCCCCGACAGAATATTTTAATTTTACTTTCAAATGAAAGGGAAAAGTCCATTCTTTCATATTCCGAAGTTTTACAGATGTCGAATTTTTTTGAATAAAGTTGTTCGACAAAGACCCCGTGAAAACCAATAAAATTATATTTTTTGTTTAGAATACTTGTTTGGAAGGTTCTGGCAAGACCTATTTTTGTGAGGTCCTCAAAAAAATTTAATAAAAAATAATTTTCGCTACACTTTATCATTGAAAATGTAATATGTACGTGTGTTCAAAGTGAAAGTAAGTGTGATGCATAGATAAGTATATGTGATTCAAATATGTGCATATTGTAGCTTCATCACGTAGTAAAAGGAAGAGAGAGCAAAAGTTTAGTGTTATAAGCAAGAGTATTTCATCCTATATGATTTTTTCATGGTATGGATGTTTTCAAATAATCCTTCCGAACATCATTGCAACCTTCATAAGATATTTTGGCTGAAAGTTGAATGAATAGTGCGCAAGTCTCAGGCAGAATGACAGATAATATTTCGTGCCGTGCCGTTGGACCTTTGTCCAACTGAAAAACATCTGAACGCCAAAATCTCATGTCAAATTTGCTTTGACAATCTATTTATTAATCTTTTACACTACTAACGTCTTCTTTGGAGAGTTTTTGACATTTGTCAGTTGGTCAAACTAGCGAATCAAATTCGTTAGTTGGACATAGGCTGAGGGCCAACCAGTAAATATACAGTCGTGATTCCTCATTCATGACTATAATACAACCCGTGCAAAAACGGCTTTCGTTGATAATGGTTTGCCTCAAGGCGAGATGGATGTCGCAATAAAATCACCTCGCCGACTAAAAATGAACCCACCCTCCGCAACCGGGCCATTTGTAAACTTTTCCGGACCGAAGACAAGAAATGTTTGGATCTATTGCAGATTTTTCGAGTTCTGATGAAGCAATATTCGGCGGTGACAGAAACATCAATAATTAGCCCTGATAAGCTTCTGGTGGAGGAAAATAATTTGAAGCACGCAAATTATATTGCTGGCTACGGGCCTTTTGCAAAGGAGTATAGTATATATGTACCATCTAATCGGGTTGAATGTGACGCGGTCGTCCTCATGTTAGCTGTTTTACCCCTTTATAAGACAGTTGCAACTATATTGTCACCTTTTCTTTTCCTGCATGGACAATACAATTAACTCGATTTTGAATAAAATACTCTACACCCTATAAGTTGGTGATCAAAATTTGTAAAAACAAGTATTTTTTATCCGAAAACGCGGTTCTTGAGTTGCAAAAATTACAAAGATCAAAATAAAATGAATCTACATAGGTGGCAATATAGTTGTCTCAAATCCATTCCAATGAAGGCTTTGAATTACTTTTGAAATGTTTCTCTTCTTTCTGAGCTTGCAACATCAGCTATGGATGAAAAACAACAAACAAACAACACGAAGTCAGAGAAATCGGGATAAGATCATCCAAAAAAAGACCACCGCCTGTGGTCTGTCCTAGTGCCTGAGAGCTAAATGGTTTACGAAAACGGGAATCGGTAAGCAAAAATTCCTATTCCTGTGAGAGTACCCCGCTCAGCACCAGCTAAATAGGATAATTCGAAACGACTAGCGCCAAGAAAGGTAGTTGTAAAGACATGTCGGTCATTAAGGCCAGCACCTCTGGATCGTTTCGCGTCTCGGCAGGTGACGATATTTACAGTAGACATCAGCAAGTTAGATATACCGCGAAAGTTGGACAGCAAGCAAAAAACAACAGCAATGGGAAATCTAAGAACAATTGACACAATATAAAAAGAGTAAACACACAATCCCTACTGAGGTAATACCTAACGGTGACTGCGTAAGTTGAAGGCTGGAAGGAACAAGAGGTTTAGGTTTAGTCGGTAAGCTTACTACAAATCACTGCAGTAATCCGCACTGCCACGAGCCACAGCGCTGTCTGTTCAAGATTCCTTCTCGATAACAGACATTGTCCCAATTTGTTGAGCTGAGTCGATTGATACAAAAGAATAGGGCCTCCAGACCTGAGAAAAGATCTTCAAAGTTTGAGGGTTGCTATACCCTTCTTTTGTAAGAAACGAATAAAACCAACCCCCTTAAAAATGTCCTGAGCACTGGCCTGAACAGAGGTGGAGGTAAAAACAGTGAATCTAGCAATAACAAAAATGGTTACATAAAAACGGGCATAACGGTAGCTAGCTTAAGCTTTCGTTTGGATTTCTTCCTATACTATCCTTAAGAAATAGAGTTTCATAAAATGTGTTTACCGGGTGGTGGCAACTATATTGCCACCTTTTTCAAACCAGTTTTTATTACGAAATCAATGTAGATTCTAAACTAAGTGAAAGAACCGTGTTTCCATTAATATAACATTCATTATTAGCCCCAAACTCTCGGCCTTATCAAGGGTTAAATACCCCATGCTTCAGCCAGGGAAGATACATGATGTTTGCATTCAACATCAGTGGCAGCTGACAGGAATACGTCATACGTCAACTTAGACTCTTATCGGGTGACCTTCGTCGGTTTTGCTCTATCTACCTCATCTTTGACAATGATCGTCTACCTGTTCGCCTTTTTGTGCCACGGGTAATGAAATGCAAAAATTGTAAACAATCAGGACACACAGCCTCCCATTGTAGCAATAAGGTTCGTTGTGGGAAATGCGATGTGAATCATGTGGATGACTCCTGGGGGAGGGGTGTCGAAAAGTATCTTTACAGTGGGGGAAATCAACATTATCTCCCGACATGATGATACAGTGCGTAGAGAAACTGAAGAGTTCTCTTCAGGGACGCTCTAAGGGGTCTTTCGCAGAAATGTTGCTTTAAATAGCTAAGCCACAAGTCTCTACAAAAATCTATACTGGCTTGTCTACTGACGATGGTGACTCCGATGAACACCAGGAGGGAACATCGTCTGCTGCGCCTAGAAGCAATAGAAAAAGGAGGAACTTTTCCTCTCCTAAGATTCGTTGTAATGTTCAGAAGGTGTCTTTTCAACGTCCTCCAAAAATAACAGTACTTACTGGTGCAAAACCGAAGCAAACAGCTCCTGGTCTCCGAAACCTGAGCTCAGAAAAGAAGTTCCCAGCACTGTGGACAGTATTGTTACAGAACACCCTCTTAAAAGCATCCTGGTAAGCTTTCTCACTGCAATAAAAACATTCTTAATGCAGTTGACTGCAAAATAGCCCCTCCTTTCAGCGATTGTATCCTTCGATAGCTAATTCGAACGAGGTCACGGATTTGATCACTGTTTAACAGTAGCATTAAAAAAAACATTATCCCGAAACTCGATCCTTTTAAAATTTATTATGCGAAACATGACGTACTTCAGAAATAGATTTGAATGACGTCGTGGATACGACAAACTCATTCATATTAGCATCCTACGAAGAAGCTTGTCCACTTCGTACTGTTAAATCGACTAGGGGAACCCCTTGGTGGAGGGCTGAGCTTGATAGAATGAAGAAAGTTATGAGAAGAGCTTGGAACCGGCGTCAGCGTGACGACTCCAGGGCTTTCAGGTCAGCTCGTAGTGCATATAAGAAATGTCTTAGATCTGCAGAACGGGCTGGCTGGCAAAGCCTATGCACTAATGTCTCTAGTCTGAACGAGGCTAGCAGATTAAATAAAATTCTCTCCAAATCGAATGATTTTCAGATGAACTCCTTGAAAACCAGAGATGGTGTTTATGTGACAGACGAAAACGATGTTCTTAATTGTCTCTTCGACACACACTTTCCAGGTTGTATCGATCCGGAGTTGATCAATGTTCACAAATCTCATTCTGGTGATTCGGACTCGTGGGCGCTAGCACGCACATTGGTTTCCACTGAATCGGTCAAGTGGGCAGTTGACAGCTTTGCTCCATACAAATCACCCGGAAAAGATGGAATACTTCCCGTGCTACTGCAAAAGGGATTTGATATTCTTAAACATGTCTTGAAAAAGATTTTGCTTTCCAGTCTTGCTACCGGGTATATCCCGAAAGCATGGCGAGAAATAACTGTTAGATTTATTCCCAAAGGGGGGCGCTCAAGCTATGAAGAAGCCAAGAGTTTTAGGCCTATCAGCTTAAGTTCTTTTCTTCTGAAAGCTTTGGAACGGATAATCGATCATCACATCAGGAACGTTAGTTTAGTTGAATATCCTCTGCACAAAATGCAACATGCATATCAGTGTGGGAAATCCACGATCACTCTGCTTCACGATGTTGTTTACAACATTGAGAAAGCCTTCTCGCTCAAGCAATCTAGCTTGGGTGTATTCCTAGATATTGAGGGTGCTTTTGATAATGTGTCCTTCCAGTCTATTCTGGAAGCGACGCGCGGTCATGGGATACCTGCATGTATCTCAGGTTGGATAAACGCAATGCTTAGTAACCGCATACTTTGCTCGTCACTGCGACAGGCTGAGATACGGAAGTTGAGTATTTGCGGTTGTCCTCAGGGCGGCGTTCTGTCACCTTGGTTATGGAACTTAGTAGCTGACGGCTTGTTGAAGAAACTCAATGAGCTTGGATTTCCAACCTACGGGTTTGCTGACGATTACCAAATACTAATTACTGGATTTTGCATCGGAACAATCTTTGACTTGATGCAACAGGCATTAAGAGCTGTCGAACAGTGGTGTCGACAAGTTAAACTATCAGTTAACCCAAGCAAAACTTCAATGGTTCTTTTCACGAAGAAGCGAATAACAACCGGGGTTCGTCCCTTGCAGTTCTTTGATTCTGAGCTGCTGTGTGCAGATCAAGTCAAATACGTTGGAGTCATATTGGATTCCAAACTGAATTGGTCTGCTCACATTGAGTTCAGAGTCAAGAAAGCGTGCATGGCCTTCGGGCAGTGCAGACGAACTTTTGGAAAGACCTGGGGTCTCAAACCTAAATACATCTATTGGATTTACACGACAATTGTACGTCCAATACTGTCATACGGATGCCTTGTGTGGTGGCAGAGGGGAGAGGTGGTGACAGTCCAGTCAAAGCTAAACCATCTGCAAAGAATGGCGCTCATGGCGTTGACTGGTGCTTTCACCACGACTCCGACTGCTGCTCTTGAGGCACTTCTAAATATCAAACCATTACACATACACTTAAAACAAGAAGCACTATCATGTGCATACAGACTGCAGGTTACTGGGCTTTGGAACAGTAATCATGTTGATCTTGCTACCAGTCATACACGATTGTGGTCACAAATGGTTACATGGGGTGAAGATATTCTTGCTCCCAGCGATATTACACTCACTTGTAGTTTTCCTTACAGGACATTCCATGTTAAGATTCCCTCTCGAGAGGAGTGGTTGTCTGGCTTTATGGAAAGACAACAACAAACGCAAGTGGTTTGTTACACTGACGGTTCTCTGATGGAGGGACGTGCTGGTGCTGGTGTCTACTGTCGTGAAATGAGACTGGAACAATCTCACTCACTAGGTAGATACTGTACTGTATTCCAAGCAGAAATCTTTGCGATTATGTGCGGGGTGCAATCGGCCCTTCAACTGAGTTTGTCCGGCAGAGTTATAAACTTCTGCTCCGATAGTCAGGCTGCAATCAAGGCCCTTAGCTCAGACAAATCCCGGTCCAAGCTAGTGATCGCGTGCCGAACCCAAATCGAAGAACTAAGCATTGTCAACACTATCTACCTTGTCTGGGTGCCCGGACATTGCGGTATTACTGGAAATGAATGGGCTGACGAATTGGCCAGGGCAGGTTCAGCGATTGACTTCATTGGTCCTGAGCCCGCGCTGCCAATTTCGACAAGTTGGATAAGGGAAAAAATACGGTCCTGGGCTTCGTCCGAGCACCGCAATTATTGGAGAAATCTACAAACGTGTCGCCAAACAAAGGCGTTTCTAGAACAACCATGCCCAGTGGTTTCGAAAAATCTCTTACATTTTTCGAAGCTCCACTGCGGCATGCTGACCAGGGCTTTAACCGGCCACTGCAAACTCAATTATCACATGGCAACTATTCAGCGCGCTGAGTCTTTTTCATGTGATCTTTGTGAATCCGACTACGGAACTTCATATCATCTGATATGCAACTGCCCAGCGCTAGCGCAATTGCGATTACGAGTCTTCAGCCGTCCTTATATAGACGAAACCATGTTTGGTCGACTGAAACTCAGAGACATACTAAAGTTTCTTATCCAATGTGGTAAAGAGCTTTAGGCTTATTCGCAGGCAAGTTGAACTACTTGTGAGTTTAATTTACCTGTTGTTTATTTTTTTGTTTTGTGCTGTTTTTCCCACCCTTCCAAGTCTACTTCCCCACACCTCCTTGTCCTTTCCTTCCGCTCAGGAAATGATGAAAACACACGGCAAGGCACAAATCCCCGACTATGTACGGGGAACGTGCCATTTGAGCCAATATATTCTGATTCCTGATTCCTGAACAGTAGCATTAAAAAAAACATTATCCCGAAACTCGATCCTTTTAAAATTTATTATGCGAAACATGACGTACTTCAGAAATAGATTTTAATTTTATTTGCTTGGATCGAGAACACTCTTACGGAAGAGTACTTTTGGGGATCAAAAAGTGCTATTTTTTCAATAGAATTAACCTTTCCTCGACACCAGGCATTGAAGATCTTGCGACATTGCAGAACTCTTTCCCGCACTGAACTTAGTTTTAGTTGATTTTAACTCCCACGGCATAGCATGGGATTGCTTTCATGATAATGATAATCGAAATCTACCTCACTCCAAAAACTTTGTGATAACTCCATTGACCATTTTGAACACCGGTGAAATGACACGGATCCCTGCTCCCCCAGCGCGCCCAAGCTCCTTAGACTTGTCCCTCTGCTCGACTCGGTTAAATTGCATGTGGAAGGTAATTCCTGATCGACACGGCAGCGATCCTCTGTTAATCTTAATCACTATTGCTAACGGCTTAAGGCCAACGAGTACAATCAATATTTCGTCTGACCTCAAACGAAATAGTGATAGGAAGAGCTAAGCATCTTGCATCCGGTCTACTCGAGTCTATGCAAGTCCTTCTTCCGGAGGAAGAGTACGGCTTCTTGGGTGGCTTTATTCTCGACACCGCTATTCAAGCTCAGAAAACGTGTACCAAACGCGAACTCTCGTGGAAGGTCTCCCAACCCGTGGTGGGACAAAAAGTGTTGAAACGTGTACGCGAAGAAGGCCACCGGCGTACAAGATCAACCGGAATGGCGGGTTACCTGAGCCAATGAAAATTTTTATGAAAGCCAACAAACGCTTACTGTAGCTGTTTCGTTGACGGATTAATGAGAGAAACCGAACCTGAAACAGTACTAACGAGAGAGTTGGATATTCGATTTCGCCAAGAAGGTTTGTACGGATTCCGCCCCGGCACAGAAGATCTACCGCGCCGCTTCCCCCCGCGGACGATAATGTAACAATAAAGCCCCAGGACCAGACATAATCAAATTCTTCTTGTTAAAGAATCTGCCAAGAGACGTTAGTTGAATTAATTTAGTATGTTTCTTAAGAGTAACCTTGTCCCTCATGGCTGGAGGCAAGTGAAGGTCCACGCCATCAAAAAAAAACAAGAAGAACAGCCTCCGATCACAACTTGTATGGACGGATTGAAATGCTCTCTTCTATTCGGAAGTTAATAGAGAAAATGGTCCTGTTCTGTCTCGACAATTGGGCCGAAGCAAATAACTTACTGTCAGATACACAATTTGGCTTTCGTAAAGGCAAAGAGACGAACGATTGCCTTGCGTTGCTCTTAACAGGAATTCAAATGGCGTATGCTAACAAAGAGCAGATGGCATCAGTTTTCTTACTTGTCTCAGGGGGCTTGTTGTCTGAAAAACATATGTATTTTTCGCAAAGTTACTTGTCGACATCACGAATTAGCTACGTGGACCTTCCCCAGGGCTCATGTCTAAGCCCCCTTCTCTACAATTTTTAAGTGAATGACATTGACAAATGTCTTGTCAATTCCGTCACGCTAGAGCAGCTTGCAGATGCCGTTGTGGTATCTATCTAGGATAGGATCCGCCAGCTGGCTTCTTCTTATATTTTACTAATCCCTGTTGAAAACGACATACCCCCACTCGACCAATGTTGCCAAAATATTGGTTTTGTTTCGGTCGTATATTTGTTCTGATTAAAATATTCTATATTATGTACCAATTTCATGCTTCTGGAAAAATCAAAGATTTAGTCTTTATATCCGCATTTACACGATCGTAACGTTTTTTACATCGGAATACAGCAAAACAAAATAATATATATTCGTTGTTGGACATTACGAAAAATATCTTCATGCCTCTCCATTTTTGTAAGTTGCTTTCTGAGTCAAGCAATCTCTGTCACAAGAATAATCTTCTCTGTTCAGATTTAATTTAAATATTCTAAAACTACTTTTCTGCAAGGTTTAATTTTTGTTTTGGAGCAATGTATAGGTTTGTTCCAGTACTAGATGTGATCGTTTCGGAGAAAACAGCAGTAGAAAATACACGCTCCTATTTACACCGATGATCGATTCAGTTGAAAACTGTAAAATTCAACTGTATCGATAGTACCAAAGGAAGAACAAGAAGCGACTTCCGGGATAACTTTCTCCCTGTTTGCTCAGTACTTCCAATTTACTCGGTACTGGAGCAAAGACAATTTTTACATGAAGTTTCAAATATTTTCATACTTTCGCTACACAGCCTGTTGATTTCGAAATGAGGCATTTCCGCATTATTCCGCACACAGAACAGAATCCACGATAACCGCGCTACCGGATCTCTCGGGAACTTCAGTTCTGGATAATATGTTTGATTTCGTCTGCCAAATAATGCCTGCACTTCATAATTACAGACGGATGTTATAGAAAGAAAGCGGTATCTCGAGAAAACAAAAAAAAATCAACACAGTTAACAATCGTCGTTTTATGTTTGATATCACAATATGACAACACGTCCAAGCAGCCCTTTAGTACTTTTAGTTTTCAAGCCGAAGGTTTGCCTATGTCACTTTTGTCCAATCACGAGCTGGTTCAGAATTGGTTCAAAAACAGGTGACAGAGCTGGCGGATCCTATCCTAGGTATCCATTACAGATCCCAAAGCTGTCGATTTGCAAGGACCATTGCATGATGTCTTGGACAATTCGCCTACTTGGGCCCTCCAGCTGGGTATCGATTTCTCCAAGGAGAAAACTGAACCAATCGCACAAACACGCGCCGTGCATTGTTCCACCAGATTTCAACTATTAAATTGCCTTCAGGCCCGAGTAAGGTCATCCAATGTCCCGATGCGGGATGTACTGGCAAACCGCGATCTCCTCTATATGTCCCTCGTATGTAGTTTCTTAAAAACCACCAATATATAGATTTATCTGCCCCTTTTATTTTTATTATCATTCTCAGAAGTGTCCTCTTCCACATATATCGTACATCCTTGATGGTTTGATGCAAATGACACGAAACATCTCTGTCGAAAATGTTAACAAACGCGGAATTTGCAGCACAAACATCACACGCGCAACTCGATATGTTGCCGGTCGTCATCTGACGAAGACCGCCCGAGTCTGTAATCGATGCCGTTGATCTCCCGTTAACTTGAACCCCTGTTTCTAATACCAAGGAATTATTCCCCCCTCTCCATCTGATTTTTTTTGAATTTATAATAAAAGCAACGTTCGATTTTTAAAATAACAAAATTAAAATCTTTAGCTCATGCACTGAAAAATCGAGAAGTTTTCACCTTCATCATTCAGGGGTTATATACAAAGTTGGAACTCAAAAAATCGAATGAAAATTATTGAATATTCACACACTTTTGAAAATATCTGTGCGAAATTTTATCCAGGGTGGAGAACTAGATTTCAAAGTATAGCCGGTTCGCAGCGCGCTGGTTCTTTCGCGAATAAGGTGAACACAACAAAATTAAACGCAATTATATCGGAACAAGTTTTTGGAAAAGTACCGTTGCGGTGAACGTGATTTCGCAAAAACTACTCATCCGATTTTCATTTTTTTTTAATTATTTGTATTTACACTTGTACTTGAACGGTTGATTTTTCATCCAAAAATTATCAATTCTTTGAAATGATTTTTTGTTTAAAACTCCATTTTTTGATCTACATAATTTTTTTTTGAAAGAAATTCTTTTTTATTGGGAAACCGCTCCGTTCAAGTTTACCACAATACATTTTTCTTAAATAATCAGTTTACTTTTTTGATTTCAGTTGAGCCGTTCGGCTTGGAGACCGTTCATTGTAAACCTCTGCCAAAAAATACGCTTCGGGGATGGGCCAGAACTCCGCCAATCTTGAATATTTTTTTTAATTCAGCTTGTTTTTTCGAACTTCGAGAGTACTACCACTACTACTTTCGCTTTTTCGAATAAAATTTGCATTAAGCACTTTAAAAAAATCACGAACTTAGCTCACTTTTTCGCCACAACTTTGTATATAACCCCTTCATAGAGGTATATTTCAGTCCCTAGGGTGGCTCAGCTTGTTGAACAAAGCCTATGTTAAGAGTTAGCATATTATGTACTAGACTAACGCCCCAATACCTCAACAGTAACAGTTCCAAAGGGTTCGTTTAGGGCGTATGTTTAAAAAGAGGGCATTGCCATCACCAAACAAAATTCACATCAGATTTACAAACCATTTTGTAAGTTTCTATCACAGGGTGTCTACTATAAAGTAGCCTTGCTTTATTGGTATTATTGAAATATCTCATGAAGTATCTCCCATATGAATCTTTTACACCATCTTTCCAAAATGATTCTAAATATTTAGAAAGTAAAAAATGGATCGAGATATAAAAATATTCAATTTGTTTATACTAATTTCCGAACTCTTAAGTTCAATAAAAAATCTTACTTTAATTTCAATTTCTTTCCATATATTGTAAAGTTTACGAGTTATCATTATAGTTATTATGGAAACAATTTATATATAAGTTTTAGTTAATCCACTAGGTAGTATAATAATTAAGTTAGATTTAAGAAAATAATTTTGAGACGGTCTTCTAACACGCTGCACTCGCTTTGCCAATTGTCTTTTCCTTTCGTTGGTCGCTCGTTCAGCTTGCCATCCCATGGTGGGTCACCTTCAGATTCGCTGACCATCCCTTGGCAAGGGATTATTTGGTACACTGTCGGTGTGTGTTGTTTTATATGTGGGGCGCGTGGGGCTCGTCGGTCGGTGTAGCGCATCCAACAAAAGGTATTGCAATTGCTCTGAAAACCGATTTTCAACGGAGGCCCGGAGGACCGAGTGACATATATCATTCGATTCAGTTCGTCGAGTTCGGCAAATGTCTGTGCGTGTGTATGTATGTGTGTATGTATGTATGTGTGTGTATGTGCGTCTGTGCGTGTATGTGACCAAAAATGTCACTCATTTTTCTCAGAGAAGGCTGAAAAAAAATAATAAAAAAAAAATTTCGTACGGATCGCTTATATGGGTCCGGAAATATGGACTAAACCGTCCGGTCACATATGAAATTCCCATATAAGCCGGAACTCAAAATTTTTTTCAAAGGAGGGACCCCATGAAATTTCAGAAATCGAATTCGTATTTTTTATGCCAAATATCTTTAAAATGCATGAAACGTCGAGATTTTATGTTATCTCGATTTTTTTTATGAAAATCGACTTTTTGGGACCGATTTCGCTCCTTTTTGCCTTTCTCAATAGAAAGGTATTGCAATTACTCTGAAAACCGACTTTTAACGGAGGCCCGGAGGGCCGAGTAACATATACCATTCGATTCAGTTCGTCGAGTTCGGCAAATGTCTGTGCGTGTGTATGTATGTGCGTATGTATGTATGTGTGTGTATGTGACCAAAAATATCACTCATTTTTCTCAGAGATTGCTGAACCGATTTTGACAAACTTAGTCTCAAATGAAACATACAACGTTCCCATAGTCTGCTATTGAATTTCTGATGGATCCGACTTCCCGTTCCGGAATTACAGGGTGGTGAGCACGATCACGCAGAAAATGTCGATTTTAATTAATTCTGCAATGAATGTATAAAGGTGAAATTTTTTCCAAAATATGACCACAACTGCTTTGATCTGTAGTATTAGGTCACTAACATCCATTCAAAGTCTTATTGGCCACATTGGCCACATTGGCCACCATCATCGGTTCTGGAAGCCCCGGTGGAAGTATCCAAATTCAGAATAACAGTCACATCGGTTCCGATGGCTAGACCGATTCAACCAAACTTAGTCTCAAATGGAAGGTGTTGCGCTACCGTAAATGGCTATTTAATTTCATCAAGGTCCGACTTCCGGTTCCGGAGTTACAGGTTGTGGCGTGCGATCACATAGCAAATTGCGATTCAAACCGATACTCCGATGAAATCAAAAAAGGTAAAAATTTCGCTAAAATGTCTCTCACCCAATTTAAATTTACTGTTCCATATCACCGACGGACAACCAAACTTTCGTTGACTACATTGACCACCATAGACGGTTCCGGAAGTGCCCGGGAAAAGCGGCCGTCTTTCAAAATTGACGAACTCACATCAGTTTCCCGGAAATGGTTGGGCCGATTTTCACAAACTTAGTTCCAAATGAGAGCTACAATATCTCAACAGATGTCTATAAAATTTCGTAGGGATCGCTTTCATGGGTACGGAAATATAGACTAAACCGTCCGGTCACATATGAAATTCCCATATAAGCCGGAATTCAATTTTTTTTTCCGCGGAAAATGTCGATTTTAATTAATTCTGCAATGAATGTATAAAGGTGAAAATTTTTCCAAAATATGACCACAACTGCTTCGATTTGTAGTATTAGGTCACTAACATCCAATCAAAGTCTTATTGGCCACATTGGCCACCATCATCGGCTCTGAAAGCCCCGGGGGAATTATCCAAATTCAGAAATGTCACATCGGTTTCTCGAAGATGGCTAGACCGATTCAACCAAGCTTAGTCTCAAATGAAAGGTGTTACGCCTGCGTAAATGGCTGTTTAATTTCATCCCGATCCGACTTCCGGTTTCGGAGTTACAGGTTGTGGCGTGCGATCACATAGCAAATAGCGATTCAAACCGATACTCCGATGAAAGCAAAAAAGATAAAAATTTCGCTAAAATGTCTCTCAAACAACTTAAATTTGCTGATCTAGACCACAAACGGACAACCAAACTTTCGTTGATTACATTGACCACCATAGACGGTTCCGGAAAGCAGCAAGAGAGCGTGTTTCGACAACCTGTGTGAGAGTGCCAACGCGAATCCGTGGGGTGACGCCTACAGGATTGTGATGGCCAAGACCAAAGGGGGCTCTTCACCCCCAGAACAGTCTCCGGACCGGTTGGCGACGTTTATCGAAGTACTCTTCCCGTCTCGAGCCACAAGCCCCTGGCCACCTGCACTACGAGACAGTGCGGGCACGGCCGAAACGGTGGCTCCAGTGACGAATGAAGAACTACTCGCAGTGGCTAAATCCCTAGCAATGAACAAAGCTCCAGGGCCGGATGGAGTTCCAAACAACGCTCTCAAGGCAGCGATCATAGCGAACCCGAACATGTTCAGGCTAGCTATGCAGAGATGCCTTGACGAGTGCCGTTTCCCCGATAGATGGAAAAGGCAGATATTGGTGCTGTCGCCGAAGCCTGGGAAGCCGCCAGGCGACCCATCGGCGTACAGACCAATCTGTCTGATCGACACGACTGGCAAACTGCTTGAGAGGATCATCCTCAACAGGCTAACCCCGTACGCGGAAGGTACGGACGGTCTGTCAAGCAACCAGTTTGGCTTTCGGAAGGGTAAGTCCACAGTGGGCGCTCTCAACTCAGTGATAAATACTGCCGAGATAGCGATCCAACAAAAAAGGCGAAGTATTCGATACTGTGCGTTAGTGACACTTGACGTGAAGAACGCATTCAACAGCGCAAGCTGGGATGCCATCGCGCTCTCGTTACACCGGCTTAGCCTACCGGTGGGTCTGTACCGGATCCTGGAAAGTTACTTCCAAAACCGCGTACTGCTATACGAGACCGATGCCGGTCAGCAAAGGATTCGGATTACCGCCGGAGTCCCGCAGGGCTCGATCCTAGGCCCGGTGCTATGGAACCTCATGTATGACGGCGTTCTGAGACTGAAGTTCCCTCCTGGGGTCAAGATCGGAGGGAGTCAATTCCTGAGGTAGAACTAACCGCAGAACACGCGATTAGAACGGTGGAGGAATGGATGAGCGCGAGAGGCCTGGAGCTCGCTCATCATAAGACGGAGGTAGTTATCGTCAACAACCGCAAGTCGGCACAACATGCAGTTATCCATGTGGGAGAAGTCGAGATCACTTCACAGCGAAGTCTGAAGTCTCTCGGAGTCATTATAGACGACAAGCTGACCTTCGGCAGCCATGTCGACTATACGTGCAAGAGAGCGTCGACTGCTGTTGCGGCACTATCGAGAATGACATCCAACAGCTCAAAGGTGTGCGCCAGTAGACGTAGGTTACTGGCAGGCGTTGCCGTATCTATCCTCAGGTACGGCGGCCCGTCATGGTCAAGAGCACTGAGGGTAACCAGTTACCTACAGAAACTGGAGAGCACGTACCGCGTGATGTGCCTGATGATGCCAGTCAGGCTGGTCATTCGGGAAGATGAGGAGTACTTCAAGCTATGTGGAAATAGGGGACCCCGCGAGCGCACCAGGGTGACCTCGGTCGCCAGATGGCAGCGTGAGTGGGACAACTCCTCGAAAGATAGGTGGACCCACCGGCTGATACCTAGCATATCGAGCTGGGTGGGAAGACCCCATGGGGAAGTTCACTCCACCTGACACAATTCCTGTCAGGCCATGGCTGTTTCCGACAGTACCTCCACAGGTTCGGGCACGCGGAGGTCCCAGTCTGCCCGGACTGCCCAGGTGTAGATGAAACTGCCGAACACATACTGTTCGTATGACATCGGTTCGACGTCGAAAGAAGAGCAATGCTTGACGTCTGTGGCTGGGACACAACTCCTGATACCCTTATTCAGCGGATGTGTCAATCGGTGGAGAAGTGGAACGCAGTCTCGGCTGCTACCATCCAGATTGCCAGTAGGCTACAGGTAATCTGGCGAACCGAGCAACAGACGACGGGCACGGCTAACTAGTGATTGGTTAGCTGGAGCGAAAAAGGCCAAGCGCAAAAAAGGGAGTGAATGGTCTGTTCATGCCGAGGCAGGTTTAGCGCAGCGAATGGCAACCGCGTAAGGGGTAAACCCAGCCACCCGGAAGCAAGACAGAAGAGTGAGTGTATAGGCGTATAAGTGGACTGCCTCATGTCAAGACGGGAGGGTCGTAGCGTAGTATGTTGGGACTGACCTATCGATGCCTCATGGCCTGGCAGAGGAGTGAAAGGGTGAGCATCCAAGTCAGTCTCCCACGGCATGTTAAGGGTGAGCACAAAAGTCAGCCTCACATGGTATGGTAGAGGCTAGCACAAAAGTAAGCCTAGCAAGGAATGAAAAAGGTGAGCACACAAGTCAGCCTCGCATGGTATGTCAGAAGTGGGGCCTAAGAAAAATGTCCCACATGGGATGCCAGGAGGAGTGACAGAGGTACAATAGAGTAGCACGATCGAGAGTAAATCAGGTGATAGGGTGAACACCCAAGTCAGCCTCACATGGTATGGGTGGGGCGAGCACAAAAGTAAGACTAGCAAGGAATGAGTAAGGTGAGCACACAAGTCAGCCTCGCAAGGAACGAAAAAGGTGAGCACAAAAGTCAGCCCCCACATGAGGCAGTGTTTGAGAGTGAATAAAAGTGCGATTGAGAGAGCACCCAAGTAAGCCTCATACAGGACGTATGAACGCGTGAGTGAGAGTGAATGAGTACATTTAGTACAGCCATCCCCCCAGAAGTAATACCGAGAGGTAGTTCCTGGGAGGAATGATGGCGGAGCCCAATGGAGTTTAGTCGGTATTAATGGCTGGTCACCATTCGAGCCCGACACGCCCCCAGTGCACCCCGTGTGGTAGATTGGACACTACCAATAGCACGTGTACTGGGTTAGGACGTAAAGGTCTTCTCCATCGCAAAAAAACCTGTTTTAATCCACCTACCGGTGCAATTGTGCCTTTCTCATTTCTCTAAACTATGGCACGGAGACTTTTTATGTTCAACATAATCGTGGAAATGTCCATTACATTCTTAGTACACTTTGCACTTATACACAATGGCATGCCAGCCACGAACTTGATGAGCTACGTGTCGACGGTGAAACACTTGAAACAAATATATCATACTCCATTAGCCTAATCAGCATTAGATCAATGTTATCTGCTTGCTATCTCATTTTGTCATGCGGGGGTGGGTATGTGAAGAGGGCGAAAGTCCCATGAACGAACGACTCCCCAGCTTAAATTGGTATGCTTTGTGATATAGTGGTGGTTTAAAGATGATGGGGTTGAAAGGGAGGGGTATGAGGGCTGGATGGGGTGGTGGTCTGAGGGGTGATTTAAGGAGATTTTTAAAGGAGTGGAGCGAACAGTAGAGGGGGGGGGGGTCTAACCCCTCTCCGTAAACCATCAACTACGCCCCTGTTAAAATCCAGAAACCCTATGCGAGTCGAAAAAAAATTTGGCCGGGATTAGGTTGACGTTTTTCAGAGTGATTGCATAACCTTTCTATATGAGAAAGGCAAAAATGTGCCAAAATCCAAAAAAGTGAATCGCCGTCAAATTTTTTTTTCGAGTTTGCATCAAATCTTGACGTTTCATGCACCTTGAACACATTTAGCATCAAAAATAAAAATTCTATTTTTAATTTTTCCTATAGTTTATATGAGAAATTTCTGTGTAGCCGCACTCTGAAACCCGTAATTCCGGAACCAGAACTCCGATCGATCCAAAATTCAATAGCAGCCGATGGGAAGGTTGCACCTTTCATTTGAGACTAAGTTTGGGCCATCTCTGAGAAAAATAAGTGACATTATTTGACACATACGCACATACATACACACACATACACACACATACATACACACATACACACACATACAGACTTTTTCCGATAAAGGCAGAAACTGGTGCTGTTGCCGAAGCCCGGGAAGCCGCCAGGCGACCCATCGGCGTACAGACCAATCTGTCTGATAGACACGACTGGCAAACTGCTTGAGAGGATCATCCTCAACAGGCTCACCCCGTACGCGGAAGGTACGGACGGTCTGTCAAGCAACCAGTTTGGCTTTCGGAAGGGTAAGTCCACAGTGGACGCTCTCAAGTCAGTGATAAATACTGCCGAGATAGCGATCCAACGAAAAAGGCGAGGTATTCGATACTGTGCGTTAGTGACACTTGACGTGAAGAACGCATTCAACAGCGCAAGCTGGGATGCCATCGCGCTCTCGTTACACCGGCTTAGCCTACCGGTGGGTCTGTACCGGATCCTGGAAAGTTACTTCCAAAACCGCGTACTGCTATACGAGACCGATGCCGGTCAGAAAAGGGTTCCGATTACCGCCGGAGTCCCGCAGGGCTCGATCCTAGGCCCGGTGCTATGGAACCTCATGTATGACGGGGTTCTGAGACTGAAGTTCCCTCCTGGGGTCAAGATCGTCGGCTTTGCCGACGACGTAACCTTGGAGGTCTACGGGGAGTCAATTCCTGAGGTAGAACTAACCGCAGAACACGCGATTAGCACGGTGGAGGAATGGATGAGCGCGAGAGGCCTGGAGCTCGCTCATTATAAGACGGAGGTAGTTATCGTCAACAACCGCAAGTCGGCACAACATGCAGTTATCCATGTGGGAGAAGTCGAGATCACTTCACAGCGAAGTCTGAAGTCTTTTGGAGTCATTATAGACGACAAGCTGACCTTCGGCAGCCATGTCGACTATACGTGCAAGAGAGCGTCGACTGCTGTTGCGGCACTATCGAGAATGATGTCCAACAGCTCAAAGGTGTGCGCCAGTAGACGTAGGTTACTGGCAGGCGTTGCCGTATCTATCCTCAGGTACGGCGGCCCGTCATGGTCAAGAGCACTGAGGGTAACCAGTTACCTACAGAAACTGGGGAGCACCTACCACGTGATGTGCCTCAGAGTGATATCTGCCTACCGCACGGTATCACACGATGCATCCTGCGTGATAGCGAGCATGATGCCAGTCGGGCTGGTCATTCGGGAAGATGAGGAGTGCTTTGAGCTATGTGGAAATAGGGGACCCCGCGAGCGCACCAGGGTGACCTCGGTCGCCAGATGGCAGCGTGAGTGGGTCAACTCCTCGAAAGGTAGGTGGACCCACCGGCTGATACCTAGCATATCGAGCTGGGTGGGAAGACCCCATGGGGAAGTTCACTTCCACCTGACACAACTCCTGTCAGGCCATGGCTGTTTCCGTCAGTACCTCCACAGGTTCGGGCACGCGGAGGTCCCAGTCTGCCCGGACTGCCCAGGTGTAGATGAAACTGCCGAACACATACTGTTCGTATGTCAACGGTTCGACGTCGAAAGAAGAGCAATGCTTGACGTCTGTGGCTGGGACACAACCCCGGATACCCTTATTCAGCGGATGTGTCAAACGATGGAGAAGTGGAACGCAGTCTCGACTGCTACCATCCAGATTGCCAGTAGGCTACAGGTAGTCTGGCGAACCGAGCAACAGACGACGAGCACGGCTAACTAGTGATTGGTTAGCTGGAGCAAAAAGGCCAAGCGCAAAATAAGAGAGTGAATGGTCTGTTCATGCCGAGGCAGGTTTAGCGCAGCGAATGGCAACCGCGTAAGGGGTAAACCCAGCCACCCCGAAGCAAGACAGAAGAGTGAGTGTATAGGCGTATAAGTGGACTGCCTCATGCCAAGACGGGAGGGTCGTAGCGTAGTATGTTGGAACTAAGCTATCGATGCCTCATGGCGTGGCAGAGGAGTGAAAGGGTGAGCATCCAAGTCAGTCGCACACTGCATGTTAAGGGTGAGCATAAAAGTCAGCCTCACAGGTTGGTAGAGGCTAGCACAAAAGTCAGCCTAGCAAGGAATGAAAAAGGTGAGCACAAAAGTCAGCCTCGCATGGTATGTCAGAAGTGGGGTCTAAGAAAAATGTCCCACATGGGATGCCAGAGGGAGTGACAAAGGTACAATAGAGTGGCACGATTGAGTGAATCAGGTGATAGGGTGAGCACCCAAGTCAGCCTCACATGGATGGGTAGGGCGAGTACTAAAGTAAGCCTAGCAAGGAATGAGTAAGGTGAGCACACAAGTCAGCCTCGCAAGGAACGAAAAAGGTGAGCACAAAAGTCAGCCTCATGTGGGAGTGTTTGAGAGTGAATCAAAGTGCGATTGAGAGAGCACCCAAGTAAGCCTCATACAGGATGTATGAACGCGTGAGTGAGAGTGAATGAGTACATTTAGTACAGCCATCCCCCCAGAAGTAATACCGAGAGGTAGTTCCTGGGAGGAATGATGGCGGAGCCCAATGGAGTTTAGTCGGTATTAATAGCTGGTCACCATTCGAGTCCGACACGCCCCCAGTGCACCCCGTGCGGTAGATTGGACCCTACCAATAGCACGTGTACTGGGCTAGGACATAAAGGTCTTCTCCATTGTAAAAAAAAAAGACTTTTTCCGATCTCGACGAACTGAGTCGAATGGGATATGACACTCGGCCCTCCGGGCCGGGATTAGGTTGACGTTTTTCAGAGTGATTGCATAACCTTTCTATATGAGAAAGGCAAAAAGACGGTTCCGGAAGTGCCCGGGAAAAGCGGCCATCTTTCAAAATGTTTGAACTCACATCAGTTTCCCGGAAATGGTTGGGCCGATTTTCACAAACTTAGTTCCTAATGATAGCTATAATATCCCCACAGATGTCTAGAAAATTTCGTGCAGATCGCTTATATGGGTCCGGAAATATAGACTAAACCGTCCGGTCACATATGAAATTCCCATATAAGCCGGAACTCAAAGTTTTTTTTACCCCATGAAATTTCAGAAATCGAATTCGTATTTTTGATGCAAAACATCATTAAAATGTATGAAACGTCGAGATTCTATGTTATCTCGAAAATTTTTTTTTATAAGAATAGACTTTTTGGGACTGCCGATTTCGCACCTTTTTGCCTTTCTCAATAGAAAGGCATTGCAATTGCTCTGAAAACCGACATTTCAACGAAGGCCCGGAGGGGCGAGTGACAGATACCATTCGGTTCAGTTCGTCGAGTTCGGCAAATGTCTGTGCATGTGTATGTATGTGTGTATGCATGTATGTGTGTATGTGCGTCTGTGTGTGTATGTGACCAAAAATGTCACTCATTTTTCTCAGAGATTGCTGAACCGATTTTGACAAACTTAGTCTCAAATGAAAGATACAACGTTCCCATAGGCTGCTATTGAATTTCTGATGGATCCGACTTCCGGTTCCGGAATTACAGGGTGGTGAGCACGATCACGCAGAAAATGTCGATTTTAATAAATTCTGCAATGAATGTATAAAGGTGAAAATTTTTCCAAAATATAACCACAACTGCTTCGATCTGTAGTATTAGGTCACTAACATCCATTCAAAGTCTTATTGGCTACATTGGCCACCATCATCGGTTCTGGAAGCCACGGCGGAAGTATCCAAATTCAGAATAACAGTCACCGGTTTGTCGGAGATGGCTAGACCGATTCAACCAAACTTAGTCTCAAATGAAAGGTGTTACGCCTGCGTAAATGGCTATTTAATTTCATCCCGATCCGACTTCCAGTTTCGGAGTTACAGGTTGTGGCATGCGATCACATAGCAAATTGCGATTCAAACCGATACTCCGATGAAAGCAAAAAAGGTAAAAATTTCGCTAAAATGTCTCTCATACAACTTAAATTTGCTGTTCTAGATCACCGACGGACAATTAAAATTTTGTTGACTACATTGACCACAATAGACGGTTCCGGAAGTGCCCGGGAAAAGCGGCCATCTTCGAAAATTGACGAACTCACATCAGTTTCCTGGAAATGGTTGGGCGATTTTTCACAAACTTAGCTATAATATCCTCACAGATGTCTATAAAATTTCGTACGGATCGCTTATATGGATCCGGAAATATAGACTAAACCGTCCGGTCACATATGAAATTCCCATATAAGCCGGAACTCAAAATTTTTTTTCAAAGGGGGGACCCTATGAAATTTCAAAAATCTAATTCGTATATTTGATGCCAAATATCTTTAAAATGCATGAAACGTCGAGATTTTATGTTATCTCGAAAAAATTTTTTTATAAAAATCGACTTTTTGGGTCTGCCGATTTCGCACCTTTTTGCCTTTCTGCAATTGCTCTGAAAAAGCCTGTTTTAACGGAGGCCTGGAGGGCCGAGTGACAGATACCATTCGATTCAGTTCGTCGAGTTCAGCAAATGTCTGTGCTTGTGTATGTATGTGTATGTGCGTCTGTGTGTGTGTGTGTGTATGTGACCAAAAATGTCACTCATTTTTCTAAGAGATGGCTGAACCGATTTTGACAAACTTAGTCTCAAATGAAAGATACAACGTTCCCATAGGCTGCTATTGAATTTCTGATGGATCCGATTTCCGGTTCTGGAATTACAGGGTGTTGAGCACGATCACGCAGAAAATGTCGATTTTAATTAATTCTGCAATGAATGTATAAAGGTGAAATTTTTTCCAAAATATGACCACAACTGCTTCGATTTGTAGTATTAGGTCACTAACATCCATTCAAAGTCTTATTGGCCACATTGGCCATCACCATCGGTTCTGGAAGTCCCGGCGGAAGTATCCAAATTCAGAATAACAGTCACATCGGTTTCTCGGAGATGGCTTGACCGATTTAACCAAACTTAGTCTCAAATGAAAGGTGTTACGCCTGCGTAAATGGCTATTTAATTTCATCCCGATCTGACTTCCGGTTTCGGAGTTACAGGTTGTGGCGTGCGATCACATAGCAAATAGCGATTCAAACCGATACTCCGATGATAGCAAAAAAGGTGAAAATTTCGCTAAAATGTCTCTCAAACAACTTAAATTTGCTGTGCTAGGTCACCTACGGACAACCAAACTTTTGTTGACTACATGGACCACCATAGACGGTTCCGGAAGTGCCCGGGAAAAGCGGCCATCTTTGAAAATTGACGAACTCACATCAGTTTCCCGGAAATGGTTGGGCCGATTTTCACAAACTATAGCTATAGATGTCTATAAATTATAGCTATAGATGTCTATAAAATTTCGTACGGATCGCTTATATGGAAATATAGACTAAACCGTCCGGTCACATATGAAATTTCCATATAAGCCGGAACTCAAAATTTCAGAAATCGAATTCGTATTTTTGATGCCAAATATCTTTAAAATTCATGAAACGTCAAGATTTTATGTTATCTCGAATTTTTTTTATAAAAATCGAATTTTTGGGACCGATTTCGCTAGGGTTACCAAATAGACTGAGAGCAAATTAAAGACATCCCTGCCAAATGTTTTGTCAGTTATGTCAGTTAAAGAACATTTTTTGCCATTTATTGTTTGAAAACAATTTCTTTTAAATGTTGACCATGTTGGAGCTTCAGGTAGTCCATTCAACTGGTCCAAAAATTTTGATGACAGATTCGAGTATTTCAAGTGGTATCTGGCTAATTACTCGTTTGTTGGTTTCCAATGCTTGGGGATGTTACCGCCGCTATGTTTTCTTCACTGCGTGCTGGATGTGGTCGATTTGTTCGCTAATCATCCAATAACGGGAACTACAACGCTTATTTTTTTGTTGTATGGTGAATAGTTGAGTCAGTTGGCCGATTATGTCGACCATATTATGGTCGGAGTGCACTAAACACATTTCCCATAGATTGCTGATTTTCGAAATATAGTTGAATAATTTGAAGATGGTGAGCCAGTGTAAGTCGTTCCATTATGAAATGGCAAACAATACTAAACTACAATAGCATGACAGATTGCAGTTAGTACCCGTTAACTACTGGAAAATGCTTGTTAAAAAACTTCATGTTGAACCACCCTGTATATGCCAAGGTTTAAGACTAAAATTAAGGATATTTGAAGTAAAATAAGGACGCTTTCCAAAAACCTCGAAAATAAGGACATGTCCTTTAAAATAAGGACGGTTGGTAACCCAAGATTTCGCTTCTTTTTTCAATTCAATATTACCGTGGCTGGTTTTTCTTTTGCAAAATTTTAGAAGTCGAATAATGATTTCTTTTCTTGTATATAGTTGTCAAGTCATGTATAATAAAATTTGTAATGTATGCATTTGAAAGCTTTTAATAAATATAAGCAACCAAAAAATTCTCGTGTTGATCATTGAGAAAGGCACAATTGCACCGCTAGGTGGTTTTAAACAGGTTTTTTAAATTGAAAAAGTATTTTTTGGTGAATATCTAGGTCAGAATTCGCATATTGTCATGAAAAAAAATATCATAAAATGAAATTTTAAAATTGATTTTTTAAGCTTGAAGCCCATTGGAGGAAAAATATATCACAAAGAATAGAAACCCATTGACCGAAAGCAAAGACCATCCAGATTTTTTAAAGCACTATAATTTACGTCGTCAGTGGGCCATATTCCATTACCACATCCTGGCGAGACGGAAACAGAAATAATACATTTCGTAAATATTTAGATCTGATTACGCAAATTCAGAAAAAAACTAAATTTTTATGAAATTTTCCACTTTTTGAGATCAGCTCATTGTACTTTTTTTATTGATTTTATTTACTTTTTGTTTTTTGATCCGCGTAAAAATTTTAATTGAAGCATGCTTGAGTTTTGGATTTAAAAAAAAAATTACTTTTAACATTGATTGGAAGAGTTACGGGACCGCGATATCCGTTAAAATCGAATCCACTCAAGAACTTCCTCCGGAGGAAGAGTACAGGTTTTTGGCTGTCTTGATTCTCGACAGTGCGAATCAAGCTCAGACTAAACCAGTACCCAGCGCGAATACCCATGGACGGTCTCCCACCCTCTGGTGGGAAAAAACGTGCTCAGAGCTGTACGCGGAAAAATCCACTGCATATAAGGCCTTCCGGGAAGACGGGTTACCCGCTAGCTATCAACAGTACGCGTCGTTAGAAAGGCGAATGAAGAGTCTAATGAAAGCCAAAAAACGCAGTTATTGGCGCCGGCTCGTCGACGGGTTAACGAGAGAAACAGAACACTCTTTGGGGTACGGCTCGACGTATGCGTAACCGAAACAGTATCAACGAGAACGTGGAATATTCAAACCATTGGATATTCGCTTTCGCCAAGAAGATCTGTCCGGACTCTGTCCCGGTACAGAAAACGTGCCGCGCCGCGTCTCCTTACGATACCGCGAACGAAACACCTTTTTCTATGGTGGAGTTCTCACTTGCTCTCCTGTCATGCAACAATAACGCCCCAGGGTTAGACAGAATCAAATTCAACTTACTGAAGAATCTGCCTGATACTGCAAAAAGGCGCTTGTTGAATTTATTTAACAAGTTTCTTGAGGGTAACATTGTCCCTCATGAACGGAGGCAAGTGAAGGTCTTCGCCATCCAAAAACCAGGAAAACCAGCCTCCGACCACAACTCGTATCGGCCGATTGCAATGCTGTCCTGTATTTGGAAGTTGTTCGAGAAAATGATCTTGTTTCGCCTCGACAATTGGATTGAAACAAATGGATTACTGTCAGATACACAATTTGGCTTCCGAAAAGGCAAAGGGACGAACGATTGCCTTGCGTTGCTTTCCACAGAGATCCAAATGGCCTATGCTAACAAAGAGCAGATGGCATCAGTCTTCTTGGATATTAAGAGGGCTTTTGACTCAGTTTCTATCAACATTCTATCAGAGAATGTAGTTCGATTTCAACAATCTATAGCTAAGGTACTCGTATAAGCTGTCTAAAAACATATAAAGTGTTAATTGATATTGTCAACTTTGGCAGATAATTTAAAAAACTGCAAAAAAACGCCATTTTTATACATTCAAACATTCATATCTTGGAAACTAAACATCAGAATCAAAAACAAATTAATAGCGTTCTTATTGTTTGATAAAATTGGTTTGGATAAGATCGGTTCAGCCATTGCGGAGAAACACGAATGAGAATTAGTCCGTTACATACACACACAGACATTGTCCCAAATCGTCGAGCTGAGTCGATTGGTATATAAGACTCGGCCCTCCGGGCCTCGGAAAAAATCTTGCAAGTTTGAGCGAATTCTATACATTTTCTATAGGAGATGTAAAAAGTTTTGATGAACTTTAACAGTTTAAAATCACTATAGTATCGTGTACTCATAAGTTTGCAGAGAACAAAAAAATGTTTCCTTATCATATTGTTATAGAGCGAAAAAAGGTGATAATTTTATTCCTATCACAAATATCCTTTTTGACTCTTCATGCAATGGCTCGTGAATTTGGTTAGTGGGTAATGCTTAATCAAATTATAATGAGAGGACGGCCCAGTGCTATGGGCGATGGGTCTGCTACAATGGGTGGTAGTAGGGGAACCGAGGGCAAGTCCGACACCTTAAGCGCAATCATTTTTATAAAATACCACAAAGCTCCAAAAATTGTATATTCTGTGCATAATCCTTGTTTAGATGGTTCTTAACAAGGTAAAAAATTTTCAGCGTTTCAAAAAATTGGATTCATTAAAAATTATTGGTTGCCAAAAATGGAGAAAAATAACATTTTAAAAACGCTGCGGGTAAAACCGACACCCCGAAATGGCAAGACATGTCGACGCTTGTTAGCTTTCTTTTTGTCCAATTTTTTTCATTAAAAAATGTGATGTGTCATGTACTCAAATAACGGGTATAATTTTAGTACAGCGCCAAAATTATACCTGATGGCGCTTACCGGGACCCTACGTTGTGTTACTTTCAATCCTCACCAGAATCGTTCCGGCGTGATGATGGCAGCTATTGGCATCGTCACCCTAGTTGCATCAGTCCAACTGCACTCACCCGGCACACCATCGGGTCGACGGTAGAAGAAAGCGGCACAAAGGCGATCGCAGTAAAACCAGCAGGCAAAGCGCAGTACAGCGGGCAAGGTACTTGGTTTCCGATCAGTGGAATACACACTTTTTAAATCACAATTAAGTTGCACAAATATCTACTTTGGACAGAAATTTATTTAGCACAATCACTTTGACTTAAGTAATTATTTTATTGATCACAATCACTTTTGGGGAGATAAATTATTTATTCCTGTACGCATGCAGGTTTGATCTGGACTGTCTGATGATCCCGACCGATCGATGCACGAAGGCGATGATCGCAAACCGGGTTGCCAGAAGGGCTATAGAAACTGGCATAACGCTACGGCCGTTAGCACCATTAGCATGTTAAACGCAATGCTGCGTATTACGGTTGCCAACATTTCAGTACGGTACAACATACTCGCCGCCTTGAACGATTGTGTTCAACATAATAAACGTAAACAATAAACATTATAACTTATAGCTAGGCAAAATAAATTTTCACTTCTTATAAACTAACACTTTTTTCTAATTTTCAGCTTATTCTAGTGGTGTATCCGGACTCCGTTGGGCCGGTTGTGGGTTGTTGGCCATCGTTAAACATCCTTCTGCTTCTGGGGCTGTCGTTGTGCACGGTAACAGACAGATTTTTGTAATCGGTCGAGTGATGATACCGCGGTCAGTACGAAGTGATACAACTCGCGTAAGTTGATCCTTTCCTGGCAGGACTGATTCGATGCGAGCGAGTGGCCAACGAATTGGTGGTTGCAGATCGTCAACGATGATGACTAGTTTGCCAGGGATAATTTCGTCGTTCCGTATCCATCGTCTCGTGTCTTTTTGTAGCTCCTGCAGGTACTCTTTTCGCCAATGGATCCAAAATTGCTTCACATGCATCTGCAGCTTTTGGTAGTGGTCGAGTCGGTTCGCAGGTATGTTCCGTAGGTCTGGGTCGGGCAGGGCATGCATCGATGATCCGATGAGGAAGTGGGCAGGTGTCAAAGCGGCTAAATCATTAGGGTCTTCTGTCAGTGGAAGCAACGGTCGCGAGTTCATAATTGCTTCGATTTGGGTAAGAATCGTGCACATTTCCTCGAACGAAAGTCGACTTGAACCCAGCTGTCGGAACAAGTGTTTTTTCGCTACCTTTACGGCCGCCTCCCACAAACCGCCAAAGTGGGGGGCTTTAGGGGGTATCAAGTGCCAGGTAATTCCTTCTGCGGTGCAGGCAGATGATATTTCTTCCTGCTGGGAACGATTTTGAAGCATGGTAAACAGTGCACTTAGTTCATTCTTAGCCCCTTCAAAATTCTTCCCGTTATCTGAATGGATGTGCGCGGGCCGGCCACGCCGGGCAATAAATCTTCGCAACGAACATAAGAAGCCTTGGGTGGACAAATCGCTAACCAATTCTAGGTGGACTGCTTTGGTCGCGAAGCACACGAAGAGACACAGGTAGGCTTTAGCAGGTGCGGCACGTTTGTGAATTGGTCGAAGGTACAATGGACCCGCATAATCCACACCTGTGACACTGAATGGACGACTGGGTATTACTCTTGGGGCTGGCAGTTGGCCAATTTGCTGCTGGGCAGGTACCGGATTGAGGCGTGTGCAACGAAAACAATTTCTGACGACGCTGCGTACTAGTTTACGGCCTCTGGGGGGCCAGAATTCCTCTCGAATTGTTGTCAGCAGCAGACGCCCGCCGCCGTGGAATAGTTTCCGGTGAAAATGTTCGACGATGAGGCGAGTTAGCGGATGATTGGTAGGAATTAAAGCGGGGTGCTTTGCTTGGTAGGGTAATTGCGACAGATTCAAACGACCTCCCACTCTCAACACTCTCTCTGGGTCTATAAATGGGCTCATCAAGTGAAGGGGGGAACGCTTCGAAACTGAATTGCCTTCCTCCAATTGTTTAATTTCTGCAGCAAAATCGTCGTGTTGAGCCAAACGAATAAGAAGCGTTTTTGAATTTGATAGTTCTTCGACGGTTAGTGATCGGTCGATGGGAGTCGGTGGGGGCTGCGTGCGCACTTTTGCTCGGGTGTTGGTGACGAATTTCATACAGTATGCAATGATGCGAAGAAGGCGATTGTATGATGACCATCGTAGAAACCAAGGGTGCACTGTCGGTGTTACTTGAGCGACAGCGACGGTTGTTTTTATTTCCAGTACTTCTTGTGGGACACCTGGAGGTATCGAATTGGGCCAATTTTGCAGGGAACGTGTTAACCAACTAGGACCGTTAGTCCACAAATAGCTTGTGAGGAAATCTTCGACAGACATACCGCGCGAAACCAGGTCAGCTGGATTTTCTCCTCCGGGAACGTGTTTCCATTGGCATCCGTGTGTGTACTGCTGGATTTCTGACACTCTGTTGGCAACGAACGTGGGCCATACGTTTGGTGGAGATCGTAGCCACTGTAGAGTGACAGCTGAGTCGGACCAGAAATAGGATGCTATTATGTTGACGTCGATGGCCTTTTTGATGTGGGTGTGCAGATGAGCAGCTAGCACGGCAGCACACAGTTCCAATCGAGCGATGCTGATTCGCTTCAGTGGGGCGACGCGTGACTTTGAAGCCAAAAGCTGGATCCTCACTCTTCCTCGTCCATCTTCACAGCGAGCGTACGTACATGCACCGTATGCGGATTGGGAAGCATCTGCAAAGGTGTGCAGTTGAATAGATGAGCCGGGTAATAAGGCATACCTGTCTACACGGTGCTCCGAAATCTTTGCCAGTTCTCGATGGTAGCTTTCCCATTTAGACTTGATGGGTTCTGGTACAGGATCATCCCAGCCGCAGGATAGAAGCCACAGTTCCTGCATCAAAATTTTCGCTCGGACGACGACAGGGGCGATTAATCCAAGAGGGTCGAATAGTCGTGCTATGTCGGAGAGAATCGTTCGCTTTGTCGGGTGTTCATCGCTGTGTCGAATCTGTGAGTCGAAACGAAGGAAATCAGCTTCGGGCTCCCAACTAATTCCCAATGCCTTAATGGTTTCATTTGGACAAAAGTGCAAAGCGGATTGCATGCCAATCTGATCATCGGTGAGACCTTGCAGAACTTCGAGCCGGTTAGAGGTCCATTTACGTAGTGCGAATCCTCCTTTTTCCAATAGTTCAGCGAGCTCTATGCGAAGGCGGATTGCTTCTTCCACGGTTTGAGCTCCACCAATAAAATCGTCCACGTAGAAACCCTTTCTAAGTGCTGGGCCAGCTGCAGTGAATGTTCGACCTTCATCCTCTGCCAGTTGCTGGAGAGTACGTGTTGCCAGGTAAAAGGATGGACCGAGACCATACGTAACAGTGAGCAGTTCGTATGTCTGGACTGGAGATTGGTCTGAAAATCGCCAAAGGATGCGCTGCAAAGGAGAATCGTTGGGGTGAACAAGTACCTGTCGGTACATTTTGGCTATGTCACCGACCAGGGCGATCGAAAAGGTACGAAACCGCAAGATGATGGTCAAAAGATCGTCTTGTACCACAGGACCCACGCAAAGAGCTTCATTTAGAGAGAAGCTGGTAGAAGTTTTGGCCGAGCCGTCAAATACGACCCGAACCTTGGTCGTCGTACTTGCTTCCTTAATTACGGGGTGGTGGGGCAGATAGTAGGCTTGAGAGTGGTGTTCGTCGTCCGCTTCGACCAGCCGCATATGGCCGAGGGAGAGGTACTCTCGCATAAACAAATGGTATTCATCTTTTAGGTTTGGGTCTCGTTCCAAACGCCTTTCAAGTAGTCCGAAACGGCGTTGTGCAGTGCTCTTCGACTCTCCTAGCATAACGTCAAAGTCTGGTTTACGGGGATACCGAACGATGTATCGTCCTGTAGGATCACGGGATACGGTTGATTGATACAACGATTCACAGTGCCTTTCTTCAACAGAGTAGTTGTCCTTGGTAGTCAGCTCTTCAGTTTTCCAGAAACGCTCTAGACTGTCCTCCAAAGAAATCATCGAAACAACCATAGAGGTGGGTGACGTCACTTGTATAGGGGAATTTTGGTTTGTCGACCCAGCAACAATCCAGCCGAAAACACTGTCCACCAGTAGAGGAAGGTTTCGGCCCAGCTGCAGGCGTGCAGCACTCGGGAAGAACGAGTAGAAATGTTTGGCACCTAGCACCATGTCGATTGGCTGACTCTCGTTGAAAGACGGATCTGCAAGAAATAAGTCCTTCGGAATGTGCCATTCTTTTGTTGATATGGTTTGCGATGGAAGGTTCGCCGTTACTTTGTCCATCACAAGAAAGTCGACGCTGCACGAAAAATCACCCTTTCTAGAAAAAACATGAGCGAAAACGGATTCACGTACTGGCTTTGAAAGTTTGCCAGCCCCTTGTACTGTGACGTTCACATTCTGCCTTCGAAGGCGTAGAATATGAGCCATACGATCTGTGATGAGGTTCGGTTGCGATGCGCTGTCGAGAAGCGCGCGCGCTAAATGCTCTTCACCGTACGCATCGATCACCTTAACAATCACGGTGAGAAGGAACACGTTCTTACGGTACTGCTGGACAGTGGCACTGACTTCAGTTTGCGGGATGCTCTCAGTAGCAGCAACTGTTGATTGCGTAGACGGTTGTGCTGCAGAAGACCCACTGGGCTGCGAAGAAGTCGAAGTGGTTGTAGCTGGAGCGGTATATGTACCCTCATTGTTGAATCGACTGGAACCGTCGGGCTGTTCAGAGTGGAGAAGAGTGTGATGACGACGGCTGCACTTACGGCAGTTGAAATTGGATGGACAATTGCGGGCAATGTGATCGCCTTTCATACAGTTGTGACACAGACGTTTTGATTTCACAAACTGCTGACGTTCACTCGGCGAAAGTCGGTTAAAACGCTGACATCTCATCAGTAAATGGGACTGGTTACAGAGGACACATTTCTCACCAACATGTGTTACTGGTGAACTCGCTGTGGAGGCACAAGAAGAGAGACGAAGCTGTGAATGGAATGTTCTCTTCGACGAATGAGCTGGTGGACCAGAAGCGGAATGCGAATCAGCAGTTTGATGGTTGACTGAGATCGATTCCAGTACTCGAGTTCTTCGTTGCAAAAAATCTATGAGACAAGTGTAATCCGGATTGTCGACGGTAGATGCATGGTCTTCCCATGCCTTCAAAGAGTCATCGTGTAGACGCGTGCATAGCAGATGCTCCAAAATGGTACTCCAGGCGTCGGTTGGTTCTCCCAGTTGTCGAAGAATCTTGGTGTGACGTTCAAATTCGTCCACCAACCCGTGAAGCGCAGCAGCAGACTCCTTCTTCATCCTCGGAATGTCCAACAGTGCCTGCAAGTGACGCTTCTTCAGCAAATAATCGTTGGAATACCTGCTTTCTAAAGTTTGCCATGCTAAAGAATAGTTCGCAGAGCTGATACCGATCGATTCAATCAACTGAGCAGCTTCCCCCTTGACAGCTGCCCTCAAATAGTGGAATTTCTGAATATCCGGGACCTCAGAGTTTGAATGAATCAATGCCAAGAAAGTATCGTGGAATGCAAGCCATTGCATGTAATCACCATCGAACTCAGGCAACGAAATTGTTGGCAGCTTGATGCCAGAGAGAGTGGAGGATACACGAGAGGGTTGAGGGCTCCGATCGTTAGGAAGAGGAGACAATTTTGAAATAAGACATGCTTTTATTTTAAAGAGCCGGGGCTCGAAATCAGCACGCACAGCAGCATGCTCGACCTTACCATCTTCGTTGGTTTCGTTGTCCTCCAGTTCCGCTTGAACGTTCTCCAAATTATTCCAAATTCCGTTCAAGTACTCCAACCTCAAAGGTACCTGCGATTCGTCACGAAGAGCGTCGTACTCCACAGCAAAAACCTCTGCCCGACCCAGAGCAGCAAGCAGTGTAGCTCTCCGTGACAGCAGCTGGCTTCTATTGTCGACCTCCGCCATCTCGAATAGCGGTAATCAGGAACCTGGCTTTTCCAAGGCAAGTATGTGCCTTGTATATTTATTCAGCCAACAGGAACAGTACAGTACCGTCCGCACTGGTAGGTGAGATGATGATCCGAAGCAGTGCTCAAAAAACCGGCGAAAACTCACAGGAATATCCAGTTAGCAGCAACAGCAAATAATTCGGTTCCGCAAAGATGAAATCACGTTGAAAACCACGGCTAGGGACGCCAAGGAAGTGTGAAGATGCCACTGCAGCAACAGTACAGCTCAGCAGGCGGATTCACCACGGCTAGGGACGCCACAGTGAACAATGGTCCTATTCTAATCCAGATCGTTGAACAATGGCGCTTTGTGGCCAACACTATCGCGCTTTGTGGCCAGCACAATGCCAATTCCGCAATCAATTGAAGCGATTGTTGATCCGGAACAATACGAATCGCGCATGCAATAAAGAAAAGGAAATCTAAAGGGCACCTGCGATACCCGCAACACAGATTGGACAGGTAATTACCTTGTATCCAATTAAATCGAGCCTTGGATTTAATTTTGGTAGCAGCATGCGATGATCCAAAACTTTCCTTCCCTTGGTCAAGGGAATCAAAATGGCGACGTCCAGTGAAAGGCTCCGCACGTGGTCCGAAACAGATCCTGGTCACAGCACCAAAATTATGATGGCGCTTACCGGGACCCTACGTTGTGTTACTTTCAATCCTCACCAGAATCGTTCCGGCGTGATGATGGCAGCTATTGGCATCGTCACCCTAGTTGCATCAGTCCAACTGCACTCACCCGGCACACCATCGGGTCGACGGTAGAAGAAAGCGGCACAAAGGCGATCGCAGTAAAACCAGCAGGCAAAGCGCAGTACAGCGGGCAAGGTACTTGGTTTCCGATCAGTGGAATACACACTTTTTAAATCACAATTAAGTTGCACAAATATCTACTTTGGACAGAAATTTATTTAGCACAATCACTTTGACTTAAGTAATTATTTTATTGATCACAATCACTTTTGGGGAGATAAATTATTTATTCCTGTACGCATGCAGGTTTGATCTGGACTGTCTGATGATCCCGACCGATCGATGCACGAAGGCGATGATCGCAAACCGGGTTGCCAGAAGGGCTATAGAAACTGGCATAACGCTACGGCCGTTAGCACCATTAGCATGTTAAACGCAATGCTGCGTATTACGGTTGCCAACATTTCAGTACGGTACAACAATACCCTAAATAGAGTTACGCTATTTTAGCGTACATTTGCAGAAAGAAAAATAAAAATATCTGCATTCGAGACGTCAGTCTCCTTTTTGCAGTGTGTGATTCAAAGTGATACGAAGTGCTATTTAGTTAAAGAGAAATTTTACTTTTCCCGGTGTTTAACGGAGATCAAGAAAGTGTTGGTACCTGCTTCTGGAGTTAGTCTTCTCTTCGGAAACCGCGCTCCTTTCTGCTGGACCATCTCCCGGACGGTGGGGAACATAACAACTGGCAACGAGGACAACGCGGAACGCGGCTCGACGAATAGATTCCCGCGGCTCGAAGGACGGTTTCCCGGTCATCCGGAAGATCGAAAGCGCCTGGCCATTGGAGCGCGAAAAAAATTGTAAGTAGCCAAGAATAGAACAAAAGAAACAGTGAAATGCTTTTGTGCTTAGTAATTAGTGACGCTAATTAGTTTTTTATGGTGTGCAAAGCCATTTTGTTTAATTTTAGCATCGCGTCATTTTTTCTCCATACGTGAGGGAAGGACCGTTCGGTTGCGGCAGTGGTGCCAGTTTTATACCAAAAAATATTTATATAGTTTTTTCAAAATAAATTTTTTTTATGTGTTTTTTTTAGTTTTAATTAAAGCAAAACAATTTATAAATTTATATTTTATAAAAAATTCAAAATCATTCTTGTGATTTTTGGTGTATAGGTCGCTGTTTTTCCCAGTGGACTGCTGGAGAGCGAGCATCGAATCCGACGGTGTGGTAGCAAATTCTAGTGGGCCTTCCGCTAATAAGCAGGTGATCGATAGTCGGCCCGCAGTGAGTGATTTTTTTCATATATTTATTATTTTTTTACTATATTGGTGAATATTTTGTATTTTTTAATCTGTGTTAAATTATAGTTTTGTCGATATGGCGCATACAATAGCGGCCTCTATCAAGCCTTTCCGGAACGGAACGTCGTTCGGAGATTGGGCTACACAATTGAAATACTTTTTCGTCGTGAATAAAATTGATAACGATTCTGATAAAAGAGCATATTTTATCACCATGGGTGGTCCAGTTGTTTTTTCTCAACTGAAATTGCTCTACCCTACGGGTAATTTTGAACATGTTCCATACGAGGATCTTATTAGCAAATTAAAGACTCGTTTGGATAGATCTGAATCGGATTTAATCCAACGATTGCGTTTTAACAGCCTGACGAAACATTACAAGATTTTGCTTTATCCTTGCGACTGCAAGCGGAATTTTGCAACTATAGCGATTGCAAAGACCAGGCTATTCTGGATCGTATTGTTGCGGGTGTGAGAGATACCGATTTAAAGAAAAAGCTATTGAGTGAGGAAAAGTTAAATCTTGCTACGGCGGAAAAAATTTTGGAAAATTGGGAGATGGCAACTGCCAATTCCGAACAATTTTCAGAAAAAGAAGAAGCTTTCGCAATGAAGTTTATTCCTTCTATGGGCAGAGGAAGAGCCTTAGAAAAACTAGCTGCGGTTTACAAAAGCAGCCGTAAACATCAAGATAAAACGCGCATCCCTGTCAAGGATAGGCTCGGTTATAAACCCTTTAGCGACCGTCGTGTAAAAAAGGCAAGGTTTGCGGATGCATACGACAATATAAAACCAGCTGAATGGAGGAAGGAGTCCGATAAGACAACCGATGTTGGACAGACGTGTGTGCCATTTTTGCGGACAGCGACAAACGACAAGGCCAAAAGCAACAATCGGTCAACCTGACGGATATTCCTGGCAGCAGTAGGGACAACATTTCGGATCTTCTCAATCGTCTAAATACCAGAGATTCGGACAACGAAGGCGATTCGGATTCAGGTGAATTATGTTGTATGCATGTTTCGTCAATCAATAAGATTAATAGTCCATGTTTAATTAATGTATTCATTGATGGTAAAGAGATGCAGATGGAGGTCGACTGTGGTGCATCCGTATCTGTAATGAGTAATGATGGAATATTCGAAATATATCTTGTTACGTTCTTTTGAAGGGAAGGCTATGTCTGTAAATTGAACCAGTCCGTTTTTTTGTTAACTGGTCTTGTCATGGTTTAAAATATTAATTATCTTCTAGATAACTCGTTCAGCTCACACCTTTGTGGGGTATGAGGTGGGACCATCATCATCATCATCATCATCATCATCATCATCAAGTAAACGTCTTTATTTCTCTCGTTTTACAAAATCTCTTGATAAATCTTCAACTAAACTTATTGTAGTGAATGGTTCTGAGTTGCAATTATTAGGGGAGGTAGAAGTTTCAGTGAAATTTAGGGGTGTCAAGGCAAATTTAAAATGATTGATAATAGATTGTCAGAATGATTTCTATCCGTTACTTGGATGAACATGGCTGGATGTTTTCATTCCCAGTTGAAGATAATTTGTTGCTGGTAGCTTGTCAGTGAACAATATTTATGAAAAAAAATAATTTGTGAAGGAAATCAAACAAAAATTTGCCACTTTCCTTGTCTACTCGTTCTAGAAAATTTATGGTAATTAACACTCTCAAAGGTCTTTACACTGATAATAGACTCCCGCAGGGAGCTTCTTCAAGTGCATCTATCTTTCAACAAGTCATCGATCAGGTACTGAAGGATTTAGAATTTGTCGTCTGCCATTTGGATGATGTATTGATAGCAGGGAAAGACATGGAAGATTGCAAAAAGAGATTGTTTGTAGTTCTGTGTTGGAGACGTGGACATCCCTACAACTCAATAGGAATTGCTGGGCTCACTGGTGGCAGCCCGCCTGTCACTTAGTTGACGCACCGAACAGCATCCGGTTAACTAGATGAATATAATAGAATTCAGTAGCAGTAACACGCGTTTTTATCACTCTGTTTTGTCCGCGTTATATTTTAATAAAGTATATATGTTTTAATGTATTGGGTCGTGTGAGCTTTCTATCGGTCACCACCGAACACAGCGCACAACATTCTGGGAATGCTTTCAGAAAAAAACATTAAAGTTAATTTTGAAAAATGCAATTTTGTAGCTGAACTGGACTATTTAGGTCACATTATCAGTGAAAAAGGTCTTTCACTATACCAAAACAAAATTTCAACCATTCAAAAAGCAAAACCACCTACAAATGTTACTGAACTTAAATCTTTTCTTGGATCGATCAACTATTACCATAAATTTATACCCCATCTGTCTTCAAAGTCGCTTCATTTGTATAATTTATTGAAAAATAATGTGAAGTTTGTTTGGGATGATCGTTGTCAGGAAGCTTTCCAAATTAGCAAAAACTCATTGATTTCAACTGAATTTCTTGAATTTTACGACCCAAAAAAGCCTTTAATAGTTATGTCTGATGCATCTGGTTATGGGTTGGGAGGAGTGATTTCTCATATAATAAATGGAACAGAAAAACCAATAAGCTTTACATCCTTTTCCTTAAATCAAGCACAGAACAACTATTCTATTCTTCACCTTGAGGCTCTTGCCTTAGTGTGCATTATCAAGAAATTCCATAAATATTTGTATGGACAAAAATTCTTAGTATATACCGACCATAAACCACTTGTTGCTATTTTTGGCAATTCAGGCAAACATTCCATTTACGTAACTAGAATTCAAAGATACATCTTAGAAATTTCCATTTATGACTTCGAAATATATCACAGACCATCTTCCACAATGGGAAATGCAGATTTTTGTTCCAGGTCCCCTTTAGAAGATTTAGTAACAAAGGAGTATGATAGTATACAAAGTTTGAATTTAAGCAACGACTTCCCGATGGATTTCAGGCTAATTGCCAAAGAAACTAAGAAGGACAAATTTTTGCAAAAAAATATGACATTCGTTTGGCATGGTTGGCCAGAAAAAATTGACAAACACTTTTTGTAAACGTTTTTTCAAATCAGCATGATTTAGAAATAATTGAAATAATAATTGATTGTTATTTCAAGACAAAGTTATTTTACCGCAATCATTGCAAGGTGGGATTCTAAATCTCTTACACGCCAACCATGGCGGAGTTGTGAAAATGAAACAATTAGCTAGACGTTTTGTTTATTGGTTCGGGATAAATACAAAAATGGAAAAATTTGTTGCTAAATGTGATGCTTGTAACAGTAAGATAATTACTCCAAAACCAAATATTTCTTCTAAATGGAAGGAAACAACAAGGCCATTTAGCAGAATTCATATAGATTTTTTCCCATTTTGAGCGCCACACTTTTTTATTGGTGGTGGATAGTTTCCCAAAAAGGGTGGAAGTCGAATGGATGAAAAATGGTACGGATGATAATAAAGTATTAAGATGTTTAGTAGGCTTTATGGCCAGGTTAGGAATACCTGATTTTTTTTAAGTATCTGACGGTGGCCCTCCTTTCAATTCCTTTTCCTTTACTATTTTTTTTTGGAAAAACAAGGTATAAAAGTGCTAAAGAGTTCTCCTTATAATCCTGTTAGTAATGGCCAGGCGGAGAGGCTCGTAAAAAAAAGCAAAAGAAGTATTAAAAACCGATTTAATCCACCTAGCAGTGAGATGAGACATTTCTTACACATTTCACTATTGGATTAGTTTGCAGAACTCACGAGAAGTAGGCACCCAACTAGAGGTGGGATGAGTTTCTAGCCTTGCACGAATAAAATCTCGAATAAACTTAATAAATTATAGAAATCAACAAAACGACCGAAATAAAAAAGTAAAGTAAAAAATGAAATAATAGGCTTGTAAATTCATAAAATAAGTAGAAAAATTCATATAAATCAAAATTATAAAATACGCGAATCAAATTAGATTAGGTTATTAAATAAAAATTAAGATTATATTTAGAAATAGTTATAAGATTAATAAAACAAATTGACTCATACTAACAAATTGATTGAAATATAACGAATGACTGAACATGAAATGCATAAAATTAAAGATATGAATAAAATAAATCAAAAGAATCAAATGAATTAAATGAACCAAATTGATTTAATTCATCCATTGAATACAATGAATCAAATTAATGAAATGGATCAAATGAATAAAAAGAATGGATGAACAAAATGAATAAAGTAAAAAATAAATGAAATGTATAAATAAAACAAACGAATCAAATAAACAAAATGAACTGAAGTGATAAAATGAATAAAATGAAGGAAATGAGCAGAATAAAATGCATTGATTAAAATGAAAAATTAAACAATGGTAAAAGGTTATAAATCAATATAAAGAAATAAATTGAATCAAATAAATTATTTGGATGAAGTGATTAAAACTGAAAAAGTAGTCAGATTATTAAAATGAAGAAACTGAACAAAATGAATAAACTGTAAAAAAATGAATAAAATGCATACAATGAAAACAATGAATAAAATAAGTTAAATGAATGATATGAGTAAAATGCACAAAAAGAATAAACTGATCAGAGTGAATCCAAAGAATGAAACGAATAAAATAAGTAAAATGAACGGAGATGAATAAAACGAATAAAAATATGCTGAATGAAATAATTAATTGAAATGAAATGGTCATATATTTGAAGCTAAAAACATTTTTGAATAACGAAAATGAATAAACTGAAATGAAACCGGATTGTACGAATTTGAGAACCATTGCATCAGAAAGTTTTGAAATGTTTTTGAAAATACTATCTTCTGAGAAAAGGCTAATAAATTTGCGATGGACTTTCTAGGGCTTCCATTTTTTTTGTTTTATTCTTTTTGTTTTCATGCTTCTTTACTTGACGCGTTATTTGAAGATTTTCTGGTGTTTCTACTTTATTGTTGGACCTTAATTAGTTATCAGGAACCTGGAACGTTCAATTTGATTTGGAATTCGAAGTTTACTTTTTGGTCACATATTCCCGAAAAAAAAGGTTTATGTACAGAATAGAATTTACTGGTCTAGTATTTTAACGCGCAATTGAATATAGTAAAGTGAGACAAGGTCACATGTGCTTTCAAGCCCCTTGAACAGAGAACGACAGGGAGAATGCGATTCGTGAATGAGACAGGTAGATATTTCAAAGTTTTTATTTGCATTGAAGTAAATAGTGTGAAATGTCGATAGCATAAAAGCCATGCATTCATTTGATTGCAATGCAGTCTCTTTCCATTCATCCTTATAGCTTTCATATTGTTTCGTTCGGAATTCTCGTGCAATAAATATGGATAAATAAGTCCTATACAGACCAATACTGTGAAAAAAAATGGTTCAAACTACTCAGTATATCCAGATATGGACGACGATAAGTTAGAAGACACATTGTAGTTACACCCCCCCCCCCCCCCCCCCATCGAGAGTGGATACTTTGGGAGACTTCTTTTTCTGGATTTAATTTGTGGATATTTTTGGTCTTTGATCCGTTATTTCTCATGAAAGTTCGTACCAATATAACGAATGTACAGCTGATACAACTCATGGTTTATTCGCCTGTGCCACGTTCCGTCTTCCATCTGCACTCCACCATAGATGGTACGCAACACCTTTCGTTCGAAAACTCCAAGGGCGCGTTGGTCCTCAACGAACATAGTCCAGGTCTCGTGGCCGCAGAGGACCACCGATCTAATCAGCGTCTTGTAGATAATCAACTTCGTGCGGCGGCGAATTATGTTCGACCGGAGCGTCCTCCGGAGTCCAAAGTAGGCACGATTTCCCGCCAAGATCCGTCTCTGAATTTCTCTGCTGTTATCATTGTCATCGGTTACCAGTGAGCCCAAATACATGAATTCGTCGACCATCTCGATTTCGTCACCGTCAATCCGAACTCGGGTGGGAGGTTCACATTGTCGTCTCTCTTCCTCTCATGTATTTTGTCTTCGAAACGTTGATGGCAAATCCAATCCTGCTGGCTTCAGCTTTCAGTCTTTGAGCATATGTTTCATTCAAAATTCAATAGAGATACGAATAGTTTAAATATCGCACGTGAAATGTTTGTTTTGGAAATTTTCATGTCAAACTTTCATATTACCCAGTTAAGCCAAATATTTTTCTGATATAGCCATGAATTTCCTTAATTATAGTGTAGATAAAGGCTTTGAATACAATTGAATTAAAGTTAAGTTGATGTAACAGCAGACAAAAAATAGTTTTGTTTTCTCAAACCTTCGCAATTACAATTAATAAATATTTCAGATTGGCAGAAGATCTTATCACACAACTTAGAAATAGATACAGAAATAGCTAGATAGATGCGATAGAAGAGAAACAGAGAGAGAGAGAGAGAGAGAGAGAGAGAGAGAGAGAGAGAGAGATGGGGGGGCGTGTGAGGAATGGCAAATGTTGGTTAATGCAGTGACATTTTTATAGGTATATTATTATGATATATTGATTTCTTATCATAAATAATGTAAGTAGTAATTTTTGCGCCATAACCAGTATAACCTAAGTCTTGCAAAAGAGCTAAATTTTCGCTAGATTTTTGGGTTTCAAACATACTTACTACTTTACTTTCGGTGACGCCACGAGTATAATTATATGAGAAATCTTTTATCTCACTATTAGGTGAATTACTTGTTGATCTGTGTATTGATATACCATCCAACATTTACCTCATGATTGAACGCAATGCCTAATCCAAGGGATAAATACTAGAACTCACTGTTTCTTTATCAACACATTATTTTGTCTTTGAAGTGAACTTATATAGTTAATTTATTATAAAGGTAATTCACAAAATGTTCTGAACATCGAGTTCCTTGAATCACGTAGATGTGTTTTCATACCCCGATATTCAAAATCGGTTTAGTTTTGCCCCTAAAACACCAGTAAAGCAGTACGCTCTATGAAACAATCTCATTTTTAGTTAGTGGCAATTGGTAAGCGAGGACTAAAAATACAAAATGTTTAATATCTCCGCCGCTCGTGCACGGATTTTGACAATCTATAGCTTGTTAAAAAGGTAATTTTACAAGCATTCTATTTATGTGCAGTTCGTTATTATATTGTTCGGAAATTATTTGCGAAAAACCTGCTGTGCTTTGACAAAATCGTCCATATCTCAGAAAGTAAACAACATATCGAAAATCAAAAATAATAGTGTCAAATGGCAACGTTAGGCCTTTCATTTGAAACTAGTTTCATTAAGATCGGTTCAGCCATTGCTGAGATAATTACATGACTTTTTGTACATACATACATACACACATACAGACATTGTCTCAATTTGTCGAGCTGAGTCGATTGGTATATGAGACTCGGCCCTCCGGGCCTCGGAAAAAGTTTTCAAAGTTTGAGCGAATCCTATACATTTCTTTTGTAAGAAATGTAAAAAGTTCTTACTGGATCCTAACATTTCGGAATTGCACTTGGAGGACCAGATTAATTTATTTTTATTCAATTATAGAAATTGTACGACGAAATATGGAAAATTTCCATCTGAAAAAGTTCTTTCGTACAAACCAAAGATTTTGATCGACTTGATTAACACCAAAAAGAAATACCAAAATTATCAACAGTTTCCTCAATCCCCTCAGCATAATGTTGTATTGCAAAGAAAATGTCCAGTAAATGCTGGAATAAATTTAGATAATCTGAATGCCGGAGACGAATTATGGTATAAAAACCATAACCCTCATATCAAGGCAAGATGGATTAAAGCAACCTTCATTAAAAGTATTTCTATAAATGCATTCCAGATTCAAATTGGAAACGTTCCCGTTGTCGCCCATCGCACTCAAATAAGGGTATCTAAAGATCCGGACTTGGTGGTTCGGCCAAACGCGCTGATTATGGTCAGGTCGCGTGAACAAAGCGAGTGACACAAAGAAGCTACCGTCATCGAACAAACTAAGAACGGCAGCAACGAAGAAGTACAACAGGAGATAGAAAACAATCAGCAAAGTAAAATTCTGCGGCTTAGTTGGCCAGTGGCTGTACGATCGTCATGTGACGACGAAGCTCTATTCCGTGGGTTTCCAGAGGAGACCTCCGCGGCAGAGAGGATTACTAGAAAACGAAAAGCTAGCAAGGATGCTTTCGAAGCACCCCCCAGAAGGTCTAAGAGACGCAGAAAATAAAGAAAATATGATGATTATATTTTAGGTAAATTTTGAATTGTTTACTGTCGAAAACTTAAATATTTAGATATAGAATACAATGAATTGTAAAGTAAATTAAAATAATAATTATTGTTATTTTCGAAAATATGTGATTTTCTTCCTGAATAGGAAGGATTGTCATGTACCCAAATAACGGGTATAAATTTAGTACAACGCTAAAAATATACCCTAAATAGAGTTACGCCATTTAGCGTACATTTGCAGAAAGAAAAATAAAAACATCTGCATTCGAGACGTCAGTCTCCTTTTTGCAGTGTGTGATTCAAAGTGATAAGAAGTGCTATTTAGTTAAAGAGAAATTTTCCTTTTCCCGGTGTTTAACGGAGATCAAGAAAGTGTAGGTACCTGCTTCTGGAGTTAGTCTTCTCTTCGGAAACCGCGCTCCTTTCTGCTGGACCACCTCCCGGACGGTCGGGGACTTAACATGATGCAAATGCATGCTTTCTGGGATTTTATCGCGTAGCAAGAGGAAGAGCATACGAATGTGTGGTGTGAATAAGTAATGTTCAACACTTGGTTTGTATTATGGTAAAGATTTCCCCCTTAACCTTTTCAAGCTTTATTATCGCTTGTGAAGCCATCCCCTGGCGTTTTCAGGTGCGTGACTGAATATTGAAAATGAATGCGGCTGAATATGTAAATTTTCATTCAATGAATTCGATTATTTTTACTTTGATTCTAAGCTAGATTGTACCAGCCTTTACTCAACAACGCCACTCATCAGATTGAGTTTTCAAAAATTCTTTTTCTTTTTTGGGCAGTCTAGGGTACAGGTTGCGGGATTTTTTTTCACATAACTTACTGTCACACTAACACAAATATAGCATAACCACTAGGTAAACTTTCGCCTCAAATATTTATTTTATACTGAAGATAAAATTGTAAAAATAATGTATAGGTAGTATAGGAGTAATCATAGCAAAAGTATCTCTCCTCTACTTCATCACAAAAACTGCAGCGAGATTGTTTATATCAACTTTACAAATAAGAAAACAAAGAAATTTTAATGAAAATTAATATGATTCACAGCAATGTTCCTCTAACAATACAGATCATCCGAAATGTAGATGCCTTAGGATATTTTGAACTTACCCTTCTAACACGTAGTATAAAATTGCCCATGCTTTGGAACAATCAATTGTGTACTGAGTGAATGTATTTTTTTCTGGCTGGGGATCCAACAGCTTCGTTAAAATTTTATGAATCGATTGAACCAACCGTGCCATAATATCAAATTGAACTAGAAAAAAAATCTACATGTATTACGATATAACAAACTTTTTAAGTTTTCATTACGAATCTTGCTGGTCTCTCTTTCTATAAGTGCTAGCATATAGATTAGAATACAATTAATAGTTTTCCCCCAACTCTTCTGCAAGCAATCGTCATTCGGAAATGCTATAAATATATCAGTAGCATATTTCAGTGCTTTTTCAGCCCAAACAACACAGTCCTGAAAATAAAACAAAAAGTATTATTATGAAAATACTCTATTCTGTTATATAATAAAATAAAGGGACGAGACAAAGCATTTTCAACAACATTATAGAAGAAAGGTATTCAAACCAGAGGTCCGAGTCTTATATATTAATCGACTCAACTCGACTATTTGGGACAATGACTGTTCGGCATATATCGTGTACTCAAAGACTAACTAAGCAACTACCTAATAAAATATGCTTAACAGGTCGCATCGCTTGCTTGGAGCGAATCCTAGACCTGATACCCTTCCAAACTACCAACTCCGCGACACCTATGGAAGAGTCTGATGAATCGTCGTCCTTCCGTTAAGTAGGTGGAGCACCAACACTTCCTGTCTACCTTATCCTTTATCCTTCCCCGTGCACGATGGAGATGGGGGCGACCGGCAATGATGGCTATCATGCTGTTGAGGTTTTAATATGGGTCGGATTTTTTTTATTCATTTCGTTTATTTGATAGGCACAAATGTGTTAGCTTGGCGGTGCCAAATTCTTTTGTTTTTACATTTTGGATATTTTAAAACTAGGAGACTACAATGTTTCTTTTTATAAAAGAGAAAACTTTTACATCTATTTTAGACTAGAAATAAGATTCTATATACAAGAGAGGGGGCAAAAGATATTTTTGTTTTGAAAAATTTTAAAACAAGAAATTCAATAGTAATTGTTTTTTAGGAAATATTTACAGTTATCTTAAAACTAACAATATAGTTTGGTATACAAAAGGGGAACAAATATTTATGAAAAATTTCACAGGTGTTCTAAAACTAGGGATACAATTCTATTTACAAGATGGGGGACAATAGTTTTAACAAAGAGGTAAAATTTCAACTATCTTAAAACTAGGAATACGGAATACAAATTTAATTTTTTATCGGAGACTTATGCTTGGTCAAGATATTCAGAAGGGGGCTTATTTCCAAAATCGGTGTAGAAGCAGTTGTATCAAGAAGAAGGGAGAGAAGAGCAAAACTTGCAACTTTCGGACAAACAGGAGATCAGCGAAACAAATTAGCGCCTCAGTCTAGTAGGTCGGATTGGCGGATGGTATTCTTCGGACCCGCGTGGAATCCTTCAAAAGTCATCGGACCTCGAGTCGCTCTCGCTTCAGTTTCCGTAGTGGTAAGGGCGACGGCGGTTACACAGTGGCAGTCTGGAGCTGATCGGTTCCACAAGGCAGGAGGAATCTTCTAAGAAACGATTTGCCAGCATATGCAACCCAAGGCAATGCGCAAGCAACGATACTGGATTCTCTCCAGTTTGATGAAGTGTATGTTCGCAGAGGAGCGGAAACAGAAACACCCGTACTCCATCACCGACAATATCGTTGTTTGGTACAACCTGATCAGGTCTCCTGGGTGGGCAGCCCACCATTTTATTTATTTATTTATTTATTGAAAGGCTTTAACCCAATGGTCATTCGCCTTTGAAATTTCGATAATAACATAACATAATTATAATATTGTTCATGTTTTGTAGCACAAGTGACACCTTTACAGCTGGTCGAGTAATCCCGCGTCCTTCAGAAAGGCCAGTAATATTTCTTCTCGGGCGGGGTCGTTTCCAAGGATCTCTCTAATGGAGAGCGGTAGTTTGTGGTACTGCCGTAGGTCGGCTAACTCTGGACAGTTCACCAGAAGGTGTTCCACAGTGGTTCGGGTGCCACATGTAACGCATGTTGGTGGGGGAACACGCGATACGGCGTGAGCATGAGAGACCTTCGTATGCCCTACTCTGAGCCGCGACAGTACTCGTTGTTCCCTCCTATCAGTCCGGTCTGTCCAGCGGTCGGGTGAGCCTTTGATTCGCTGAAGGCGTCCGGTGCTGCCACACCAGTGGCGTTCGAAGGCTTCGTTAATCCCTGACTTGAGCTGGCCCAAAATATCTGCGGTCGGGACCAGTCGAGTGAGACGTCGGCTAGTGTGTCTTCCCCTGGCCGCCAGGCGATCAGCCTTTTCATTACCGTCGATGCTGCAGTGACCGGGGACCCAATAAATTGTGGTGAGTGGGTCATACTCGGCCTCGATAGCCTGGATGAAGAAGTGGCGGGATTTCCCCGACTCGAGGGCGGATATGGCCGCCAGAGAGTCAGGCAATACAACGACGGGTCTACCTTCCGGTTTCTGTACCAAGGTAAGCGCGATGGCCGACGCTTCGGCAGAAAACACCGAGCATGGCGCCGGTAGGCGGAAAAAGAGTCCTTCCCCTATTCCGCTCACTCCTATTCCAACCTCATCACCGCTCTTGGAACCATCGGTGAATATCCGCACGTGATTTTTATACTTTGTAGCCACCAGTCGGTTATATTTGGCCCTGGCCTCACTACTGGCAGCGCCGGCCCTCAGCTCTATTGACAAGCTTGTGTCAAGATTGGGTCCGCGGTCGTGCCAGGCCCGGTCACGAACTCGGTGTAGACGGGCGATTGGTGGCAGGTCGGCGTCTGTATATTCGCGATGAATCTCGCTGACCATTCGTAACAGAAAGCAGTCATCTCCGGCTGTCCGCTCCAAAAATCCCAGTACTCTTCTGGCGATGGTGAGTGCAGCCGCCCAACGAAGGGGTAGGATCCCGGCCTCCACGCAGGCCGCTTCAGCAGGCGTGCTGGGCTTAAAATGCTGATAAAGCCTTCCATATTACAGGACGTCAGTTCCACCCCGTAAAATGTCTTGCTGTGGATGAGTGCCTGGCTAATATTCAGCGCAGTGCGACGGTTGCAGCGCTTGTGGCGGGAACTGATAGTTTTAATTAGCCGCTGTCGGCTCCGGCACTCGGCTTTGCTCCGTCGAAAGTGTGGCAGAAAGGTAAGACGACGGTCTATGGTTATCCCCAGAATCTTCGGTTCTTTGCGGTAGGGGACAGTCACCCCGTCCAGCTGGATCGGCCTCTCTGTTGCGATATGGTTTGTGTTGCAGCAGTGCGTAATCATGCTTTTCGTGGGAGACATGTTAAAGCCGACTGATGCAGCCCATCGGCTCACCGCACTTACGGCGGCTTGAAGTTTGCGGCGGGTACGTATGGTGGTCCTTCCCGTCGCGACCAGCACGATGTCATCAGCGTACACGAACACGTAGATCCCCACCGGTAGGCTGGCGAATAAGGAGTTCATGGATACCAGGAACAGTGTGACGGCGAGGACTGATCCCTGGGGAACCCCGTTGTCTTCCGAAAAGGTGTCGGATTGGGCACCTTCGATTCCCACCCGAAAAGTGCGAATAGATAGGTAGTCGCTCAAGAAGTGGCCCATGTTTCCAGTGATTCTCCAGTTGGCCAGTTGTTGCAGTACTCCGTGACGCCACACGGTATTATAAGCCTTCGCCACGTCGTGTATGGCGATATCGGCGTGCAGGCCATCAGTTACGGATTGACGCACCACCTCTCCAAAGCTGGCGAGATAGGCACCTGTTCCTGCTCCACGTCGGAACGCAAACTGCTGTTGATCCAGGAGTTTACGCTCCTCCAGTAGGTCCATCAGCCGTCTGTTGACCATTCGCTCCATCGTCTTAGCAAGACAGGGGAGCAGGCTGATTGGGCGTAAGTCATCCGGCGTTCTGTTCCCCTGGCATCGCTTTGGAACAGGAATAACTAGAGCTTCCTTCCATGAGGCGGGCATCGGTTCACCACTCCAAATGCGGTTAATGCTGTCTAATATCGCCCGCTTGGCTACCGGCGGGGAGTGTTGCAGTAGGGGATAGCCAACATCGTCCAGTCCGGCAGACTTACCGTGTACCGATTCCAATGCCGCACGCACTTCACTTCCGGTGAAAGGCCGATTGTACACTTGCCTTGAATCGGGTTCAAAGCGGACGGGGTTACTCTCAGCCCTTTGCTTGATGCGTAGGAATGCAGGTGGGAGAGCGGCGTCTGCATACAAGGAGGCGAAGTGCCTGCCTAGCTCGTTACCGATAGTCGTGGGATCGAGCGTCGTGCACCCGTTAACGGTAATGGGGTAGCCACTGTGTCGCTGTTTTCCGCTTAGGGCGTTGACTCTCCGCCAGAGCTCTGATGTCGAGGAATCTGGGGAAATACCTTCCAAGAATCTGGTGCAGCTGATGTTTTTCGCCTCTTCTATGGCTTTCCTGGCCTCGTTCCTGGCCTTTCTGAAGTCATCCGCCCGCTGGTTTCGGCGGGGGTCGTCCGCAGCAGTCTTCTTCAGTGCCCGTAATGCAGTTCGATGAGCTTGGATGGCAATCCGGACCTCTGGGCACCACCAGTGCACCGCCTATCGCAGAGGGTTCCCACTTGTCCTGGGAATGCAGGAAACGGCAGCCCGATTTAAGATGCCGGTGAGTTCGTCCGGGGTGTATGACTCCTTCCGATCTATTAGATCGTCAACGGTCTCCTCGTAGCGGGTCCAGTCTGCCCGATCGTAAAACCACCGTTTTCGGCGGGTTGTTGAAGGTGGCGTCTGATTGTATACAACCTGGATTGGGAAGTGGTCGCTGTTACATGGTTCGGCAAGGACAGTCCACCCACATGATTCTGCTAGCGCTCCCGAGCAGATAGAGACGTCGATGGCGGATTCCGTCTGCCCGCGGAGAAAAGTCGAACTGCCATTGTTGAGAACCACGGCGTCGTTGTTTTCGACTACTTCGGCGATGTCGTTTCCTCTCCTGTTACATGTACGTGAGCCCCACATGGTGTGGTGCCCGTTCACATCTCCCATGATGATGAATGGCATCTCAACTTGCTCAATGAGCCGCTGAAGTTTGTTGCCCACATTCCGAGTACTGCCGGGGATATACAGGGATATAACAGTGCACTGAACTGGGTATTCGATCCTCCTGGCGACGGCTATCAGTTCGATATCCAGAGATATCGGATGGGATGGCACATCGACCCGAATGGCCAGACCTACTGTCTGGTAGAGGTTCTCTCCACTGGCGGCGTTCCACGAATACTGGTGTCCGAACCATGATGCTGGGTTCGTCTGATCCCGGATGTGCGTCTCCTGCAGCGCCAAGCAGATGGGCTGCGTCTGTGCAATGATCCTTTGCAGGTCACCCAGGCACCCTCGCAGACCATTTGTGTTCCACTGGATGGCCAGTGTTGTTGCTTTTATCGTCGTAGCAGAAGAGTGGAGGAACCCATAACCTCCGACGGCGTTGTCGTGAATGTCTGTGGAAGATATACGGGCAGCAGATGGTTCCGGACTTAATGTACCATACGACGAGCTTACCCGGGGAGAGGCCGGGTCTTCCGCACCAGCAGCCGCCGGGGGGCATCGCTAAAAGGCGGAACGTCCCCGGTCAGGGCCGGTACGGGGAAGCGGGCGCTCGTTTTGACGATGGTCAGATTTTTATTCGAGCTGGTGTCATCTTCGGTGGGGGAGTTGATACTTTCATCTTGGTAATGATTAGTTTGCTGTTGGGTGGTGGTTTGTTTGCTGGGTGCTTCCATGCTATAAACATTTTCGCTGGCTGTACCTGTGAGCGAAAGTTTGCCGGCAGGTGGTTTTCGATTGGGGTTAATTGTGTGGGAACTTACCCGGGTGATGCCCGGGCCTCCCGTGCCAGCAGCCGCCGGGGGTGCCTCGCTACAAAGCGGAACTGCCCCGGTCAGGGCCGGCACGGGGAAGTGGGTATCATGGTTGGTGATGATGACAGATGTACTGATGTCTGGATGGGTTGGTGTGGTACTCTTGTTGGATGGTTTGAATAGTACCGGGTGCCAAGAGCAACCAGGAACTGGACTAAGGTCTCGTCGAACTCGATGTTGTTGGTGCCTGTAGTCGTCCCGGCTGAGAATTCTTCCCGGTGGCCCGCCAGGTGTGGGGGAATCGGGAGATTGGAACCGGTTCTCGCTATTTTTGAACTGATTACTTCCTCTTCCCGTTCCAGGTGTCGTTTTAGAGATTAAGCGGGAGGATCGCCTGCTCTGGGGCCCAGCAAGGTGCGGGGCGCTGGAGGCGGTCGTGGTTCCTGTCGTTTGGTGTTGTTGCGTTGGTGGATTTTCTGGTTTCCGGTCTGATTGGTCTGTGGTGAGTGATCGTGAATCGGTAAGAAGAATGCTTATTGGGGTATTAATGATACTTCCCTGTGGGGTTTCCAATGGTCCTGTGTCGACAGCCGCCGGGGGTGCATCGGACGTGTCCGGAACTTCCCCGGTCGGGGTCGACACAGGTAGGCTTTGTTTTATATAACGGTTGAATGTTATGTTATTTGTTGTCATCCCAATTAAAATCCTGTTGTTAGTTCAGTTATATGGAAATATCGAGGGACACTTGGGGCACGGGGTTTGGTGGTGCTTCGGTGTCCGAGATGTTCCAAGTTCCGACTGATGAAGGGCTGGTGTTGCGGGAGCTCGATCGGGTTATCCTTTGTGTTTTGGGTGGAGTTGGGTCTGTGGTGCTTTTTATCGGGCTTCTAGATTTTTCCCCGTCACCTGCTCGGTTGCGATTTTTTTCCTGCTTGTGGACGTCACGTAGTCTGGGGTCTCGCTGAGTCGCGCTCCTCGTACTGGCTTTGTTGGCGTTTTCCTGATCTCCTTTTGCTCCAGTGTGTTGGTTAGGTCTGCTCGTTCCGTTCGTTACCTCACGTAGTCTGGAGTCTCGCTGAATCACGGTGCTCGTACTGGCTTTGTTGGCGTTTTCCTCCTCTCCCTTTGCTCCAGTGTGTTGGTTGGTTTTGCTCGTTACCTCATGTAGCTGTTGTTTGGCAATTTTGAGTTGGCGGAAAGCGTCTGTCAGATGATTTTTCAGACGTAGTATCTCGACGTCCCCGTCGTTTTCTGCCTTCAGTTTTGTTATTTCCTCCTTTAGTTTGGCGATAGTGCGGTCCTTCTCGTCTCCTTTCGTATCCGTGCTGCTTCGAGCCTGTTCGGCGTAGCTGGGTCCTCTGCGAGTTTGGGCGATTAGCGCTTTTGCTTCAGGGAACGAAATATTCTTGGAGACTTTCAATTTAACGATGGCCTCTTCCTCCATATATTTGGGGCACGTTTTCGATTTAGTTGTGTGCTCGCCGTCACAATTTATACACTTCGAGACGTTCTTACATGGGTTGTTTCGGTCGGATGAGTGTTTCTGACTGCAGTTTAAACAAGTTTCCTCGTTGGGGCACACCCTAGTACCGTGCCCGTATTTACCACAACGGTAGCATAACATGGGAGAAGGGTAGTAGGGCCAGACACTAGTGCGTACTAGGCCGAGATATATGTACTCGGAAAGAAATGAACCGTTGAATGATATCACCTCTAAGGGTACTGTTTAAAACCCCGTCGTATAACTTGGTGATCCTAAGAACCGATACAACTCCTTGACCTTTTAGCTCCATTAGAAAGTCGTCATTGGCCATGTCTTTGGTGTCGATGTCGTAGATCACACCATGGGTGATATTGAGCGTGGGGTGAGAGACCACCTCAACCTTTTGACCGTCGATTAACTTTTTCATGCTCAGCAGGGCGTAATGTGCCTTTTTCGAGGTCGTTATTAGGACATACCGAGCTCCTCTGCCCTCCTTCGTGGCCGAAACTATTTTTGTCGGATCGCATCCTAGTACGCCCTGTACCGATTTCAAAATCGTGAACGGGTTTGTAGTCAGTCGGGCATCGGACTCACCGTCCGATAATATAGCTCTCAAAAGCAGAGTCTGCTTATTGATTATATCACCTGAATTTAGGTACTCAGGCAACGTGCGTCTTAAAGGAGGGGCGTTGTTCCCCTGTTCAGGGGGAAGGGGGGATCCCCCAACGCAAAATACTACACTATCCCGTCACCGATGCGCGTAGTGGAGACGGACGGTTGTTTTTACTCTCCGATGCGCGTAGGGGAGACGGAGGTTGTTCACATTGCACTGACGACGACACACTGGATCTAACACTCGCGGAAACGGGCCGAACAAAAGAAGGGTACTATATTACCCGGGTGGCTGAAGCCGAACTTCAGGGTGTACACCGGTGGCTGAGACCGAGAGGTTTCTAAACGCGGAGCTCGTGTTGATGACAACCAGCGGCTCCGAGTGATTGAACCTAACTCGGCAGCCCACCATGTTCCAGTTATTGTTCGGAGAAAATTGATCCTTTGTTGGCATTTCTGTTTCAGATACCTAATGTGACATCCCCAGGTACCATTAGAGTCGAACCAGACCCCGAGATATTTAAATGTGAAAACCTGATTGATCGTTGCACCCATTTATAGAAGCTGGAGTTGCGCCGGCTCACGCTTCCTAGGAAAAACAACCAACTCAGTTTTCTCCGTTAAGAACTCGATACACAGCTGAAGAGCCCAAGCAGACAAATTGTCCAAGGTATTTTGTAATGGTCCTTGCAAGTCGGCAGCTTTGGGCCGTGTAACAGAGACCACCCCGTTATCTGCAAGTTGCCTTAGCGTGCATGAATTGGCAAGACAATCGTCAATGTCATTCACGTAAAAATTGTAGAGCAGGGAACTTAGACATGAGCCCTGGGAAAGACTAATGTAGCTAAATCGCGAAGTTGTTAAATTGTCATGCGAAAAGTGCGTGTGCTTTTCAGACAATAGGTTTAGCAAAAAGTTATTTAAAATTGGTGAAAGACCATGCTGGTGCAGCTTCTCTGACAGAATGTTGATAGAAACTGAGTCAAAAGCCCTCTTAATATCCAAGAAGACTGATGCCATCTGCTCTTTGTTAGCATAGGCCATTTGGATTTCTGTAGAAAGCAACGCAGAGCCTCCTGGTGCTCCGGAAAGCTGTTCGTATCGCAAGACAGGAACAGCAGGCTTACGCCAAGAGGATGGAATGGCGGGAGAAGTCCGACAGACAAACCCAGACAGTGGCTTCCAAGAGGGAGGGAAAAGAGAAGGTCGATACGGGCACTCAGACAGTGGCCATCTCCTTCTATGGTGCAGCCATGTCGCTCGAAGCGGCGGCCGAGTTCCCCTCGAAGGAAAAAGGCAAGGGCAATCGCAGAACGGCGTCGAAAGCGAAGTCGCCAGACGAGGGTGCAAAAACCGGCACCACACGGCGTGCAACCGTTAAGGCCAAACACCGTTTGGCCGAGGCAAGCGAGGGCGAGAGTGACCTCGCTGGGCAGAGCGATGGTACCAGCAACCCGGCGCAACCGGGGCAGGGGAGCCCAAACCCCTGGACGCTGGTCACCAAGAAGAAGCCAGCACCAACACCGGAGGTACCGCGGCCCGTGAAGAAGGCCAAGGACAGAGGCGAGACCTTGTGGTTAAAAACCGACAAGAACAAATACGCAGACGTCCTAAAGTCGATGAAGGCGGCCGAAAGCCTCTCGGCCCTTCGGCAAGATGTGCGTAGCGTGAGACGCACCAACACAGGAGAAATGCTTCTGGTGCTGAAGCGAGGCGCACAATCTAGTGCGGTGTACAAGGCCTTGGCCCAAGAGCTCCTTGATGAAGGCGCCCAGGTCAGGTCGCTAGGGGCGGAAATGACTCTCCAGTGCAAGCATCTGGACGAGTTCACGAACGCAGAAGATGTCGTAGCAGCCGTTAAGGAGCAATGCGAGGTGACAATCGAGCGGGCCGCTGTGCGTTTTAGAGAGGGACCCTCTGGCACCCAAGTAGCCTACCTCAGGCTACTGAAGGCGGATGCCAAAAAGGTAACCGAGAAAGGTAAGCTGAAGATCGGCTGGTCGGTATCCCCAATTAGCATACCCCAGCCGCCTTCAGTGGATAAGTGCTATCGGTGCCTTGAGTCCGGCCACAAATCCTACGAGTGCAAGGGCATAGACAGGACCAAACTATGTCGTCGCTGCAGCGAGGAGGGGCATAAGGAGCATGGTTGCACTAAGGCGCACAAGGGCCTTATCTGCACCGCTAAGAAGCAAGCCCATAAACATGCTATGGACGGACCTTCGTGTCCCTTCAGTGAGGTAAATAAGAAGAAGCCGTGAACGTCACACAGCTAAATCTTAACCATTGTGCAGCAGCCCAACAGCTGCTGTGGCAGTCGGTTTCGGAGTCGAGGACAGATGTCGCCCTCCTATCAGACCCGTACAACATCCCTGCCGGCAACGACAATTGGGTGTCGCACGGGTCTGGAATGGTGGCAATCTGTACAACGGGACGGTTCCCGGTTCAAGATGTAATACACTCCTCCGCCGAGGGTGTTGCGATTACCAAGATCAATGGTGTGCTTTACTACAGCTGCTACGCTACACCAAGGTGGCCCATAGAACAGTTGGTTGGTTGTTTATTACGGGCTTTAACCTACTTGGTCATTCACCCGAGAAGATAATATTACACTACATTATTACATTTCATTGTGAATTTCATTGGCGATATTCTAAAGGTTGACTGATAAGTTGTTCGTTCTGGGTCGCTGGCGTGCTTTGGAGTTTGGAATACTGCAGAGCGGATGAGGCGAACAGTCCGTGGAAGTACCTACAATTTCTCGAGCAGCTCGGCGTCTCTCAAGAAAGAGATAGTTGTCTCCTCGCTTGATGGGTCGTTGGCCAGAATGTCTCGGATTGAAGACGGTAGTTGATGAAGGTTTCGGAGGTTTTGAAATTCTAGGCAATCTACCAGAAGATGTTCCACGGTGAGTCTGGTTTGGCATGCCTGGCAGACGGGGGGGTCAGTTCGAGTGATCGTATGTGCGTGGGTTATTTTGGTGTGCCCCACTCGTAGGCGGGAGAGGGCTCTCTGTTCGAGTCTGTTACTCCGGTCGATCCATCGTTCCGGTCCTCCCTTGATTTTTTGGAGGTGGCCGGGTTGGCTCCTCCAGTGGTTAATAAAGTGAGCCATGGTTTCTGCTTTGAAGTGGGAGATGATATCCGTCGATGGGACCAATTTGGTCAGCAATCTTCGGGCCTGTCTCCCACAAGCTGCCAATGAGTCGGCTTCCTCATTCCCGCTGATCCCGCAGTGACCGGGTACCCAGCATATAGTAGTCAATGAATCGCAGGTGCCCTCTATGGCCTGTATGTAAGGGTGGCGTGATGTTCCCATTTCCAGGGCGGATATGACCGACATAGAGTCCGTCAGAATGATAGTCGGTATTCCCTCTGGTCTTCTTGCAATCGCGAGACTGATGGCAGCAGCTTCTGCCGAGAAAACGGAGCAGCTGGTGGGGAGGCGGTAGGCCAGACCAGTTCCTATTCCGCAGACGCCGACTCCAACTTTTCCTTGCAGCTTAGAAGCGTCAGTGTAGATCCGGACGTGGTTCGGGAATCGTTGGTTCATCAGCTCTAGGAATTTGGCCTGAGCGACCTCGGGGGGAGGGCCTGCTCCCAGTGACCTGGATAGGTTGGTGTTGGTGTTCGGACTTCTCGTGTACCAGGGACGGTCCCGGGTCCTGTGGAGACGAGCTATTTCTGGGAGGTTTGTGCCGGTGTATTCCAGGAATATATTTTGAGCCGTTTTCAGGAGGGCACAAGAGCCACCGGAGGTCCTTTCGAGAAATCCTAGAGCGCGCCTGAGTATGATGCTAGCGGCCGCCCACCGAAAGGGGAGAATGCCAGCTTCGACACAGGCTGCTTCGGCTGGAGTGCTCGGCAGTAGGTTAGAGGCCAACCGAGTCGTTCCGTTGTACAGGGGAGCAAGGATCCTCATAAGCCCTTCCATATTTTGGCTGGTTATTTCAATACCGTAGAATATTTTGCTGTTGATGAGCGCACTGCTGACGTTCAGAGCAGTTCTCCTGTTCCATGTCGGATGTCGGGCACTGATGGTACGAATGAGGCGTTTCCTGCTTTCACAGTCTCGTTTGACAGTCTCGAAGTGCGATACGAAAGTTAAACGGCGGTCCAGCGTGATACCGAGTATTTTTGGTTCTCTGCGGAAAGGGATAAGTGTATTTCTGAGCTTGACCGGTCTATCAGTGGCTAGATGATAAGAATTGCAACAGTGTGATACTGAGCATTTGGCGGCGGCTATGTTGAACCCCACTGTTTCAGCCCATTTTCCGATGGCGTTTACTGCAGCTTGAAGCTTTATCCGCACTCGAGCCGTCGATCCTCCCACTACGACGATTATGATGTCGTCGGCGTAGACGAAAACATAAACTCCACCCGGTAGAGATGCAAAGAGGGAGTTCATGCTGACGAGGAATAAAGTGACGGCGAGGACGGATCCCTGTGGGATACCGTTTTCTTCCACATACGTTCTGGATTGTAGGCTACCGACTCCCACTCGGAAGACACGATTGTTGAGGTAGTCCTTGATGTAGTTTCCAAGGTTACCGGTGACTCCCCAATTAACTAGTTGCCGGAGAACCCCCTCGCGGTAGACTGTGTTGTAGGCCTTGGCGATGTCCAGTATTGCTATGTCGGCATGCAGGTCGTCCGTCAGAGCCTGCCGGAGAATTTCTCCAAATGATCCGAGGTGGGCTCCAGTCCCTCCACCCTTGCGAAATGCGAATTGGCGCTGGTCAAGATGGGAGTTTTCTTCGAGGTAGGTCATAAGCCGTTTGTTGACCATCCGCTCCATAGTTTTTGCTACGCAGGGGAGCAGGCTAATCGGCCGGAAGTCTTTCGCCGTACGAGGAGTGTTACTCTTCTTTGGTATGGGGATTACAAGGGCCGTTTTCCAAGAAGATGGGATGGGTTGACCATTCCAGATGCGGTTCAAACATTCCAATAGCACTCTTCTGGCCTCGGGTGGAGCATGCTGCAGCATAGGGTAGCCGACATCATCTAGTCCGGCGGAGTTGCCGTGCGCGGTAGCGAGTGCCGCTGTTAATTCTATCCCAGAGAACGCTCTGTTGAAGTCTTGCCCTGAGTCCGGTGGGAAGGATATGGGCGCTCTTCCGAGTCTACTGCATCGTGCTAAAAAGGTTGGAGGGAGGGCAGCGTCAGAGGACAACGAACTGAAGTGTTTGCCGAGTTCTTTGGCAATTACTCGGGGTTCGACTGTTGTGGTTCCGTTGACTTCGAGGGAGAAGCCGACTTGCCTTCTTTTCCCGCTGAGAGCGTTAACTCTCCTCCAAAGCTCAGTGGTGGAAACATCGGGAGATATCCCTTGGAGAAACGCGTTCCAGCTCTTGATCTTCGCAGCCTCGATGGCCTTTCTGGCCCGGTTTCGTGATCTACGAAACTCTGCAGCCCTTTGTTCTTTCATGGGGTGGTTAGCAGGGGTCTTTTTCAGTATCCGGAGTGCTTTGCGGCGGTCTTTAATGGCTTGCCTGACTTCCGGGTTCCACCAGTGGGTGGCTCGGGGTGGAGGTTTGCCACTTGTACGAGGAATACTGCGCTCGGCGGCTTGAACCAGTTTAGCCATTAGTTGGTCGGGCGTGTATTCGCGGCCTGGTGCGAGAAAGTCCGAGACTGCCTCTTCGTAGGCTACCCAGTCCGCCTGATCGTATAGCCAGCGCTGACGGCGAGTCGTGGTTGGTGGTATGCGGTCGTACGTTATTTGAATTGGGAAGTGGTCGCTATTTCCGGTGTCTGCGAGAACGGACCAACCACAGGCCCCAGCGAGCTCCGCGGAGCAGAAAGATATGTCCAAGACGGAAGAGTATTGGCCTCTGATATAGGTGAAGCTTCCGTTGTTAAGTATAATAGCGTTACATTCTTCCATGACTTTGGCAATTTGGCTGCCCCGTTTGTCGCTTCTACCAGATCCCCACAGCGGATGGTGGGCGTTGAAGTCCCCCATCACCAGGAAGGGGGTGTCTAGTTGCTCCAGCATGTTCTTCAGTTTTGAACCGATATTGCGCACTCCGGCGGGGATGTAGACAGAGGCCACTGTACATCTGACCGGATAGGATATGGTTCGTGCCACGACTATAAGCTCCGTGTTGAGTTGTACCGTGGTTGATGGTATGTCGGTCCGGATGCCGAGGCCAATGGTCTGAAAGATGTTATCTCCGCTTCTAGCCTCCCACGAGTACCGGTTGCCCAGCCATAGTCCGGGATTGGTCCCGTCCCGGATATGAGTTTCTTGGAGAGCCAAGCATATTGGTTGATGTTGAGCAATTTGCAGCTGTAGATCCCCTAAGCAACCCCGGAGGCCGTTCATGTTCCACTGTAAAGCGAGTGTGAGCCGGAGAGTGGAGTCGTTCTCATTGATTGATTTGCTAAAATTGTCCGGACTGAGTCTGTGTTCCGCGGTTGGTTGGTTCCGGTAAGGTGTGTGGTCGGACGCTCTTTCCTTCCTTCCTCTGACAGGAGCGTTACCATGGGGTTCCGGCTCGATGATAATATTGCTGCTTTGTGAGATGGGACTCCATTCTGTTGAGGTTAGCTCGGTGGTCCTCCTACACGGACTTCCGTTCGTGAACAGGGGAGCGGACGGGGAATGGTTGTATTCGATGGACTGTGAGTGATCGTTGCAGTCTGGAAAGGCGCCAGAGGCGATAATCTGGTCTAGGTTGTGTGAATTGGGGAGGCGACTTACCCGGATGGGAGCCGGGTCCCCTGCATCGGCAGCCGCCGGAGGCTCGTCGACTATGGTCGGTACTACCCCGGACAGGGCCGATGCAGGGGGAAGGCTTTCTCCCTGACTAAACAGCTGGCAATTTCGGATAATGTGTTGGAGGCTAAATCCTCTGTCGGCCTTCGATCAGGTCTGGTGCTACAAAGGTCATGAGGGGCGTACCTCGGTTGGGGGTGGTGCTCGAGTGGGCTAGCAGACTGCCCTTCCAGGGACCGCAGTGGGTATGGCAAGGGGCCCGCAGGGGTGGGGTTAGGTGTTACTTCGATCGGTTGCCAGTTGTGGAATCTCATTGGATGCCAGGAGCATCCGGCGATGGGACTTGGTGCCCGGTGGGCAGGGCTTTTGTTGTGGTCCCTTCCATTCGTTGGTTGCTTTGTGTTGGTGTTCGTCCTTAGGCATCGGTTTCCTTTCGTTGTTTGCCCGGCGACAAGGTAGGAGTGTGGATGGGCTGGATTGTCTAGAAGCGGTTCAGGGGCGTACGGCTGTTCTTTGATGGGAAAATGTATGTTGCAACTTACCCGGTGGGAAACCGGTTCCCCTGCACCGGCAGCTGCCGGAGGATCGTCGATTGTAGTCGGTACTACTCCGGACAGGGCCGATACAGGGGAGATGACTTTCTCCCTATCTAAACGGCTGGCGGTTTCGGATGATCTGTTTGAGGCTAAGCCCTCGGGCGGTCTTCTGTTGGATCTGGTGCATCTGGGGTTAGATGAGGCGTACCTCTGTCGGTGGTGGTGTTTAAGTGGACTGGCGGACTGCCCTTCCAGGGACCGCAGTGAGTATGGCAAGGGGCCCGCAAGGGTGGGGTTAGGTGTTACTTCAGTCGGTTGCCAATTGTGGAATCTCATTGGATGCCAGGAGCATCCGGCGATGGGGCTTGGTGCCCGGTGGGCTGGGATTTCGGTGTAATACTTATTATTTGTTGGTTGATATGTATTGGTGTTCGTCACTGGACGTTGGTTTCCCTTCGTTGTGTGCCAGGCGGGGGGGCAGGCGAGTTGATGTGCAGACCTGTCTGGAAACAGTTCAGAAACGTACGGCTGTTCGTTGGTTGTAGAAGGTGTGTTGCGACTTACCCGGGAGAGGGTCGGGTCCCCTGCACCGACAGCTGCCGGAGGATCGTCGACTGTGGTCGGTACTACCCCGGACAGGGCCGGTACAGGGGGTAAGGCTTTCTCCCTGACCAAGCAGCTGGCTGTTTCGGATGGTTTGTTGGGGACTATTTCCCTGCGTGAGCTACGGTGTTTCATGGGTTTGTTGGTATGGTGGTTGTTGTTTAGAACAGTGTCAGTTGCAGTTGTAGTTGGATCTTTTGTTCTTGTTGGGTCATTCACTTTTGCTGTTTGTTGTGTTTGTTGCATAGTTTGGTTTAGTGTTTTGTTTTGCTGGTTTGCGATTTAACTGCTGTTGGTATTTTCGTTGTTTTTCAATCCGAAATGAGTTCAGTGCAGTCCACGGGGTTTCCGCATTTTTTGTTCTGCGATTGATTAGGTTTTGGTTTTTTAGGTGCGGTTCCCTCCTGGGTGTTTCCGGTGGGGTTGCTTTGGTGTTCTTTGTTGATAGGGCTGCGAGATTTGTCTGTGCAATCGACACGGTGCTCTTGTTTGCTTCTGTTACGGCTGGATCTCCTTTCACCGGAGCATGGAGTTTCTGGGGTTGCTAGGTAGGTTTGCATTCTATCGGTCGAGGTTAATCTCGGGTCTCGGATGTTTGCCGGGGGGCCCATCGGCTTGGAGGATTCGCCTGCTTTTTTGGCAATAAGATGTTTTTTAATGTCTTCGAGAGATTTTCTTAACGCCGCCATTTCAGTTTTTAGTTCCTTATTTTCTTTTCTCGAGGAGGTTAATTCATCGTTGAGTCTTTTGATTTCATCGTCCTTGGGTGCCGCCGTCGATCGGTTTGCTACCAGTTTCTTGAGTTTGTCGACCTCCTCCGTTAGTGCGCGTATGGTTATGTCCCTTTCATCAGCTGTGGGCGTGAGGTTTTTTTTGAGAGCATCTGCAAAAGTATTTTTGTTGGTTGTTTGGTTGATCAGTGCTCTGGCTTCGGGGAACGTTAGATTTCTATCCGTTTTAAGTTTAATTATTTGGGCCTCCTTCATCTGAACAGGGCACTGTCGATCTCTGGCTGAATGCTTCTCACCGCAGTTAATGCATTTGCTCTCCTCATTGCACTTGACCCCCTTTATAACTTGGTGTTCCCCGCTGCAATTGAGGCAAACCTCCTTTTGATTGCATGCCTTTGACCCATGCCCAAACTTTCCGCAACGGAAGCATTGCATCGGGCTAGGGTAGTATCGTCTAATTTTTACGCGCACCATACCTAGAAAGATTTCTTCCGGCAAATGGGACCCGGAGAAAGAGAGTACCAGGAGCGGTGTGTTAACAGGGCTCTTGTCAACTATTTTGGTGATCCTTCGAACCTCTATGACCCTTTGCTCTTTCAGCGCTTCCAAGATGGACGACGTCTCCATGTTGGCGGTGTCAAGGTCAAATAGTAGGCCTTGGACTTTATTTAGGAAGGGATGCGGAATAATTTCGACCTTCTGTCCATCGGCTAACTGATCTATTTTCAGCAATCTGTCGTATGCCCTCTTGGAGGAGGTTCGGAGGGCGTATTGGGTACCTCTTGCTTCTTTCACCGCTGAGACATATTTTGTTGGTTCCGTTCCTAGGGCGTTCTTGAGGGTTAAGTGGATCAAGAATGGGTTAGTAGGGAGCTTCCCGCTTATCCCATTTTCGTCTCCAGCTGCGCGCAGTAACAGCGTTTGCTGGTCGATATTGTCGCCGGAGTTTAGGTACGATGGGATCGTCTGACTGGGTGATGGCCCCCCTCCCGGGGGCCATTGATTTGCACTCATAAAATCGGTTACACGATAATTTGTTTTCTTTGGAAAGAAATTACCTGGGAGTTGTGTGTTCCTACGTAGGGCAGTCTCCCCTATGTAGGTCGGTTCCTCTACTGTAGCACTACTGTACCCTAGAAGGTAGGACTCGTCCTTCTATAGTACCTCGTTCGGTTGGGGTTCGTCACTAGATACTCATAGAAGTCACTTCACACGCGCACACCGATTATCCGATTTGAATCTTTCCCGTTTAGGGTTCGCCACTTCACACGCGTACAAGTCGCCGACGGACAACGCTATTATGGGGGGGGCAAGTTTTTAGTTAGTTTGAATTTTTAACTTGATGGAGTTCACCGATTTGAAATTCAACTTTTTGATGGAGGCGCGAGCAGTTTGCCTACTTACGATTCTGCGCTCCTGATACCTGCTACGATTTTCACTTCACTTTTTTTTCGCGGAAAAGCCGTAGTATGCCTGGAATTTGGCTGGTTCGGATCGGAGGCGATCCTTTGACGGCTTTGCCGTCCTTCGGGATAGCGCAGACCCGCCAGGAGGCGAAATACGGAGCACTTAGGTTTCGCACTACTGATCAGCTGATGGGGCACTTCACTCGCGTAACTATTACTGGGGTATCGAAATACCGCGGCTATTGGTGTTGGATGGCTGAGGCCGAGATTGAAAAAGAAATCCGGGTGGCGCAGGCCGAGCACTTGGTTGTTCGAACAAGAACAGGGCCAGAGCAAAAAGATTACTCAACCGATCACTCCGGGTGGTTGATACGATCTGCCCATAGAACAGTTCAATCAGATGATCGACAGGCTCTCGTCAGACCTAGTGGGCTGGAAACCGGTAGTCATAGCGGGAGACTTTAACGCTTGGGCAGTGGAGTGGGGCAGCCGCTGTACAAATAGCAGGGGTCAAGCGCTAACTCCGCTAGCGAATGACGGATCCCAAGAGTAGCATGTCTGTAATAACATACGTACATGGAACTATTGAGAACCAGAGCTACAAGTCCAAAGCCCTGGTAAAGGAGGATGGTTGTGATGATCCGGGCCGAGATCACCACGTAAAGCAAGGTAGGGCATAACCCGAATTCCAAGGCGTGAAGCGACCCGTGCCGAGGGATGAGTGATCGAGGGGGTGAAAAAGATGCTCGATCGTTAACGGAGCCTGTGGGGTACCTGGGCAACCCCCACAGTAAGCGTCCCTTACCACGCTAATGCGGAGGTCTGGCGTGGCGGACATATATTTCTCGCGCTACTCGTGGGCACTTACATGGAGAACAAAAATAAAAATAACAAACAGTCGGAGGTGCCAAACCCCTTCGCTAGAGGTGGTTTGGCGAGGTCTCCCCCCCGTGGGGAGAGTAGTGGAGCGATGAGTGCTGCATCCGAAAGCACCAGTGACCCCCCAGCAGTGGTAGGTAATAACCCTACCAATGCATCGGAGGGGCCAATAGCTGCGATGCGCAAAGTAGCGAAGCAACTCGATTCTATAATCGACTTCGCTAGCGCAAAGCAGAATATAGCCAAGGAGTTGAAGTTGAGCCTCCTGGAGCTCCGGAAAGCTGTTCGTGTCGCAAGACAGGAATAGCAGGCCTATGTTGAGAGGGTGGAATGTCGGGAGAGGCCCGACAGAGAAACCCAGACAGTGGCCTCCAATAGGGAGGAAAGAGAGAAGGTCGATAGAGGTTCACAGACAGTGGCCTTTACCTTCTACGGAGCAGCCACGTCAATCGGAGCGGCGACCGAGTTCCCCTCAAAGGGAAAAGGAAAGGGCAATCGCAAGACGGCATCGAATGCGAAGCGCCCTAGGAAGTCGCCAGGCGAGGGTGCCAAAACCGACACAACTCGGCGTGCAACCGTCAAGGTCATACGCCGCCTGGGTGAGGTAAGCGAGGGCGAGAGTTACCTCGCTGTGGAGAGCGATGGTACCCTTGGGAAGGATGTGCGTAGCGTAAGACGCACCAACACGGGAGAGATGCTCCTGGTGCTGAAGCGAGGCGCACAATCAAGTGCAGTATACAAGGCCTTGGCCCAAGAGGTCCTTGGTGAGGGCGCCCAAATCAGGTCGCTAGGTGCGGAAACAACTCTCCAGTGCAAGCACTTGGACGAGTTCACGACCGCAGAAGACGTCGTCGCAGCCGTCAAGGAGCACTGCGACGTCACAATCGAGCGGGCCTCTGTGCGATTGAGAGACGGACCCTCTGGCACCCAAGTAGCCTACCTCAGGCTACTGAAGGCGGATGCCAAAAAGGTAACCGAGAAAGGGAAGCTGAAGATCGGCTGGTCGGTATGCCCTATTAGTATACCCCAGCCGCCTTCAGTGGATAGGTGCTATCGGTGCCTTGAATCTGGCCACAAAGCATACGAATGCAAAGGCGTAGATAGGAGCAAGCTATGTCGTCGCTGCGGCGAGGAGGGACATAAAGAGCGGGGGTGCACTAAGGCATATAAGTGCCTTATCTGCACCGCTAAGAAGCAAGCCCATAAACATGCTATGGGCGGACCTTCGTGTCCCTTCGGCAAGTTAAATAAGAAGCCGTGAGAGTCACACAGCTAAATCTTAACCATTGTGCAGCAGCCCAACAGCTGCTGTGGCAGTCGGTCTCGGAGTCGAGGACAGATGTCGCCCTCTTATCAGACCCGTACAGCATCCCTGCCGGCAACGGCAATTGGGTGTCGGACGGGTCTGGAATGGTGGCAATCTGTACAACGGGAAGGTTCCCGGTTCAAGAGGTAATACACCCCTCCGCCGAGGGTGTGGCGATTGCCAAGATCAATGGTGTGTTCTATTGCAGCCGCTACGCCCCACCAAGGTGGCCAATAGAACAGTTCTACCAGATGATCGACAGGCTCTCGTCGGACCTAGTGGGCCGGAAACCGGTAGTAATAGCGGGAGACTTTAACGCTTGGGCAGTGGAGTGGGGCAGCCGCTGTACAAATAGCAGGGGTCAAGCGCTAATGGAATACTCCGCTAGCGAATGACGGATCTCAATAGTAGCACGTCTGTAATAACATACATACATGGAACTATTGAGAACCAGAGCTACAGGTCCAAAGCCCTGGTAAAGGAGGATGGTTGTGATGATCCGGGCCGAGATCACCACGTAAAGCAAGGTAGGGCATAACCCCAATTCCAAGGCGTGAAGCGACCCGTGCCGAGGGATGAGTGATCGAGGGGGTGAAAAAGATGCTCGATCGTTAACGGAGCCTGTGGGGTACCTGGGCAACCCCCACAGTAAGCGTCCCTTACCACGCTAATGCGGAGCTCTGGCGTGGCGGACATATATTTCTCGCGCTACTCGTGGGACTATACATGGAGTTGAACAAAAATAAAAACAAACAGACGGAGGTACCAAACCCCTTCGCAAGAGGTGGTTTGGCGAGGTCTCCCCCCCGTGGGGAGAGTAGTGGAGCGATGAGTGCTGCATCCGAAAGCACCAGTGACCCCCCAGCGGCGGTAGGCAATAACCCTACCAATGCATCGGAGGGGCCAATAGCTGCGATGCGCAAAGTAGCGAAGCAACTCGATTCTATAATCGACTTCGCTAGCGCAAAGCAAAACATAGCCAAGGAGTTGAAGTTGAGCCTTCTGGAGCTCCGGAAAGCTGTTCGTGTCGCAAGACAGGAACAGCAGGCCTATGTTGAGAGGGTGGAATGTCGGGAGAGGCCCGACAGAGAAACCCAGACAGTGGCCTCCAATAGGGAGGAAAGAGAGAAGGTCGATAGAGGTTCACAGACAGTGGCCTTTACCTTCTACGGAGCAGCCACGTCGATCGGAGCGGCGACCGAGTTCCCCTCGAAGGGTAAGGGAAAGGGCAATCGCAAGACGGCATCGAATGCGAAGCGCCCTAGGAAGTCGCCAGGCGAGGGTGCCAAAACCGACACCACTCGGCGTGCAACCGTCAAGGTCAAACGCCGCCTGGGTGAGGTAAGCGAGGGCGAGAGTGACCTCGCTGTGGAGAGCGATGGTACCAGCAACCCGGCACGACCGGGGCAGGGGGGCTCAAACCCCTGGACACTGGTTACCAAGAAAAAGCCGGCACCGAAACCGGAGGTACCGCGGCCTGCGAGGAAGGCCAAGGACAGAGGCGAAGCCTTGTGGTTAAAAACCGACAAGGACAAATACGCCGATGTCCTTAAATCGATGAAGGCGGCCGAAAGCCTCTCGGCCCTTGGGCAGGATGTGCGTAGCGTAAGACGCACCAACACGGGAGAGATGCTCCTGGTGCTGAAGCGAGGCGCACAATCAAGTGCAGTATATAAGGCCTTGGCCCAAGAGGTCCTTGGTGAGGGCGCCCAAATCAGGTCGCTAGGTGCGGAAACAACTCTCCAGTGCAAGCACTTGGACGAGTTCGCGACCGCAGAAGACGTCGTCGCAGCCGTCAAGGAGCACTGCGGCGTCACAATCGAGCGGGCCTCTGTGCGATTGAGGGACGGACCCTCTGGCACCCAAGTAGCCTACCTCAGGCTACTGAATGCGGATGCCAAAAAGGTAACCGAGAAAGGGAAGCTGAAGATCGGCTGGTCGGTATGCCCCATTAGCATACCCCAGCCGCCTTCAGTGGACAGGTGCTATCGGTGCCTAGAATCCGGCCATAAAGCATACGAATGCAAAGGCATAGACAGGAGCAAGCTATGTCGTCGATGCGGCGAGGAGGGGCATAAAGAGCGGGGGTGCACTAAGGCATATAAGTGCCTTATCTGCACCGCTAAGAAGCAAGCCCATAAACATGCTATGGGCGGACCTTCGTGTCCCTTCGGCGAGTTAAATAAGAAGAAGCCGTGAGAGTCACACAGCTAAATCTTAACCATTGTGCAGCAGCCCAACAGCTGCTGTGGCAGTCGGTCTCGGAGTCGAGGACAGATGTCGCCCTCTTATCAGACCCGTACAGCATCCCTGCCGGCAACGGCAATTGGGTGTCGGACGGGTCTGGAATGGTGGCAATCTGTACAACGGGAAGGTTCCCGGTTCAAGAGGTAATACACCCCTCCGCCGAGGGTGTTTTTTTTTTTTTTTTTTTTTTTTACAATGGAGAAGACCTTTATGTCCTAGCCCAGTACACGTGCTAACGGTAGGGTCCAATCTACCACACGGGGTGCACTGGGGGCGTGTCGGACTCAAATGGTGACCAGCCATTAATACCGACTAAACTCCATTGGGCTCCGCCATCATTCCTCCCAGGAACTACCTCTCGGTATCACTTCTGTGGGGATGGCTGTACTGAATGTACTCATTCACTCTCACTCGCGCGATCATACATCCTGTATGAGGCTTACTTGGGTGCTCTCTCAATCACACTTTGATTCACTCTCAAACACTCCCACATGAGGCTGACTTTTGTGCTCACCTTTTACGTTCCATGCGAGGCTGACTTGTGTGCTCACCTTACTCATTCCTTGCTAGGCTTACTTTTGTGCTCGCCCTACCCATCCATGTGAGGCTGACTTGGGTGCTCACCCTATCACCTGATTCACTCTCAATCGTGCCACTCTATTGTACCTTTGTCACTCCCTCTGGCATCCCATGTGGGACATTTTCCTTAGGCCCCACTTCTGACATACCATGCGAGGCTGACTTTTGTGCTCACCTTTTTCATTCCTTGCTAGGCTGACTTTTGTGCTAGCCTCTACCAACCTGTGAGGCTGACTTTTATGCTCACCCTTAACATGCAGTGTGAGACTGACTTGGATGCTCACCCTTTCACTCCTCTGCCACGCCATGAGGCATCGATAGCTTAGTTCCAACATACTACGCTACGACCCTCCCGTCTTGGCATGAGGCAGTCCACTTATACGCCTATACACTCACTCTTCTGTCTTGCTTCGGGGTGGCTGGGTTTACCCCTTACGCGGTTGCCATTCGCTGCGCCAACCTACCTCGGCATGAACAGACCATTCACTCTCTTATTTTGTGCTTGGCCTTTTTCGCTCCAACTAACCAATCACTAGTTAGCCGTGCCCGCCGTCTGTTGCTCGGTTCGCCAGATTACCTGTAGCCTACTGGCAATCTGGATGGTAGCAGCCGAGACTGCGTTCCACTTCTCCACCGTTTGACACATCCGCTGAATAAGGGTATCCGGGGTTGTGTCCCAGCCACAGACGTCAAGCATTGCTCTTCTTTCGACGTCGAACCGATGACATACGAACAGTATGTGCTCGGCAGTTTCATCTACACCTGGGCAGTCCGGGCAGACTGGGACCTCCGCGTGTCCGAACCTGTGGAGGTACTGACGGAAACAGCCATGGCCTGACAGGAATTGTGTCAGGTGGAAGTGAACTTCCCCATGGGGTCTTCCCACCCAGCTCGATATGCTAGGTATCAGCCGGTGGGTCCACCTACCTTTCGAGGAGTTGTCCCACTCACGCTGCCATCTGGCGACCGAGGTCACCCTGGTGCGCTCGCGGGCTCCCCTATTTCCACGTAGCTCAAAGCACTCCTCATCTTCCCGAATGACCAGCCCGACCGGCATCATGCTCGCTATCACGCAGGATGCATCGTGTGATACCGTGCGGTAGGCAGATATCACTCTGAGGCACATCACGCGGTAGGTGCTCTCCAGTTTCTGTAGGTAACTGGTTACCCTCAGTGCTCTTGACCATGACGGGCCGCCGTACCTGAGGATAGATACGGCAACGCCTGCCAGTAACCTACGTCTACTGGCGCACACCTTTGAGCTGTTGGACATCATTCTCGATAGTGCCGCAACAGCAGTCGACGCTCTCTTGCACGTATAGTCGACATGGCTGCCGAAGGTCAGCTTGTCGTCTATAATGACTCCGAGAGACTTCAGACTTCGCTGTGAAGTGATCGCGACTTCTCCCACATGGATAACTGCATGTTGTGCCGACTTGCGGTTGTTGACGATAACTACCTCCGTCTTATGATGAGCGAGCTCCAGGCCTCTCGCGCTCATCCATTCCTCCACCGTGCTAATCGCGTGTTCTGCGGTTAGTTCTACCTCAGGAATTGACTCCCCGTAGACCTCCAAGGTTACGTCGCAAAGCCGACGATCAAAGCGTCACAATCGAGCGGGCCTCTGTGCGATTGAGGGACGGACCCTCTGACACCCAGGTAGCCTACCTCAGGCTACTGAATGCGGATGCCAAAAAGGTAACCGAGAAAGGGAAGCTGAAGATCGGCTGGTCGGTATGCCCTATTAGTATACCCCAGCCGCCTTCAGTGGACAGGTGCTATCGGTGCCTAGAATCCGGCCATAAAGCTTACGAATGCAAAGGCCTAGACAGGAGCAAGCTATGTCGTCGATGCGGCGAGGAGGGGCATAAAGAGCGGGGGTGCACTAAGGCATATAAGTGCCTTATCTGCACCGCTAAGAAGCAAGCCCATAAACATGCTATGGGCGGACCTTCGTGTCCCTTCGGCGAGTTAAATAAGAAGAAGCCGTGAGAGTCACACAGCTAAATCTTAACCATTGTGCAGCAGCCCAGCAGCTGCTGTGGCAGTCGGTCTCGGAGTCGAGGACAGATGTCGCCCTCTTATCAGACCCGTACAGTATCCCTGCCGGCAACGGCAATTGGGTGTCGGACGGGTCTGGAATGGTGGCAATCTGTACAACGGGAAGGTTCCCGGTTCAAGAGGTAATACACCCCTCCGCCGAGGGTGTGGCGATTGCCAAGATCAATGGTGTGTTCTATTGCAGCTGCTACGCCCCACCAAGGTGGCCAATAGAACAGTTCTACCAGATGATCGACAGGCTCTCGTCGGACCTCGTGGGCCGGAAACCGGTAGTAATAGCGGGAGACTTCAACGCTTGGGCAGTGGAGTGGGGCAGCCGCTGTACAAATAGCAGGGGTCAAGCGCTAATGGAAGCGTTTGCGAAACTCGATACTGTGCTAGCTAATGATGGCTCCGCTAGTACATTCCGTAGAAACGGAGTGGAGGCGTGGATTGATTTGACCTTTGCCAGCCCGAGTCTGGCTCCAGGCATGGAATGGAGGGTAGACGAAGGCTACACCCATAGCGATCATTTAGCAATCCGCTTTAAGATCAACTATGGTGTGCAGCACCCGAGGGCGGGAGATCCCTGTCAGGTACGCGGGTGGAAGTCCAATCACTTCGACAGCGAAGCTTTCACCGCGGCCCTGGGACTGGAGGCCAACACCGACAGTCTAAGCGGGGATGCGCTGGTAGCTGTTCTATCACGCGCGTGCGACGCCACTATGCCGAGAAAAACACTGTCAAGAAACGGTAGATGCCCGGTATACTGGTGGAGTGCCGAGATTGCAGCCCTACGGTCAGCCTGCCTCAGAGCTAGACGTAGGATGCAAAGAGCTCGCACCGAGGATGCAAGAGAGAACCGCCGTGAAGTGTTTCGAGCTGCGAAATTAGCCCTTAACAAGGCTATTAAAAGCAGCAAGAGAGCGTGTTTCGACAACCTGTGTGAGAGTGCCAACGCGAATCCGTGGGGTGACGCCTACCGGATTGTGATGGCCAAGACCAAAGGGGGCTCCTCACCCCCAGAACGGTCTCCGGACCGGTTGGCAACGATTATAGAAGTACTCTTCCCGTCTCGAGCCACAAGCCCCTGGCCACCTGCACTACGAGACAGTGCGGGCACGGTCGAAATGGTGGCTCCAGTGACGAATGAAGAACTACTCGCAGTGGCTAAATCCCTAGCATTGAACAAAGCTCCAGGGCCGGATGGAGTTCCGAACAACGCTCTCAAGGCAGCGATCATAGCGAACCCGAACATGTTCAGGCTAGCTATGCAGAGATGCCTTGACGAGTGCCGTTTCCCCGACAGATGGAAAAGGCAGAAACTGGTGCTGTTGCCGAAGCCCGGGAAGCCGCCAGGCGACCCATCGGCGTACAGACCAATCTGTCTGATAGACACGACTGGCAAACTGCTTGAGAGGATCATCCTCAACAGGCTCACCCCGTACGCGGAAGGTACGGACGGTCTGTCAAGCAACCAGTTTGGCTTTCGGTAGGGTAAGTCCACAGTGGACGCTCTCAACTCAGTGATAAATACTGCCGAGATAGCGATCCAACGAAAAAGGCGAGGTATTCCATACTGTGCGTTAGTGACACTTGACGTGAAGAACGCATTTAACAGCGCAAGCTGGGATGCCATCGCGCTCTCGTTACACCGGCTTAGCCTACCGGTGGGTCTGTACCGGATCCTGGAAAGTTACTTCCAAAACCGCGTACTGATATACGAGACCGATGCCGGTCAGAAAAGGGTTCCGATTACCGCCGGAGTCCCGCAGGGCTCGATCCTAGGCCCGGTGCTATGGAACCTCATGTATGACGGGGTTCTGAGACTGAAGTTCCCTCCTGGGGTCAAGATCGTCGGCTTTGCTGACGACGTAACCTTGGAGGTCTACGGGGAGTCAATTCCTGAGGTAGAACTAACCGCAGAACACGCGATTAGCACGGTGGAGGAATGGATGAGCGCGAGAGGCCTGGAGCTCGCTCATCATAAGACGGAGGTAGTTATCGTCAACAACCGCAAGTCGGCACAACATGCAGTTATCCATGTGGGAGAAGTCGCGATCACTTCACAGCGAAGTCTGAAGTCTCTCGGAGTCATTATAGACGACAAGCTGACCTTCGGCAGCCATGTCGACTATACGTGCAAGAGAGCGTCGACTGCTGTTGCGGCACTATCGAGAATGATGTCCAACAGCTCAAAGGTGTGCGCCAGTAGACGTAGGTTACTGGCAGGCGTTGCCGTATCTATCCTCAGGTACGGCGGCCCGTCATGGTCAAGAGCACTGAGGGTAACCAGTTACCTACAGAAACTGGAGAGCACCTACCGCGTGATGTGCCTCAGAGTGATATCTGCCTACCGCACGGTATCACACGATGCATCCTGCGTGATAGCGAGCATGATGCCAGTCGGGCTGGTCATTCGGGAAGATGAGGAGTGCTTTGAGCTATGTGGAAATAGGGGAGCCCGCGAGCGCACCAGGGTGACCTCGGTCGCCAGATGGCAGCGTGAGTGGGACAACTCCTCGAAAGGTAGGTGGACCCACCGGCTGATACCTAGCATATCGAGCTGGGTGGGAAGACCCCATGGGGAAGTTCACTTCCACCTGACACAATTCCTGTCAGGCCATGGCTGTTTCCGTCAGTACCTCCACAGGTTCGGGCACGCGGAGGTCCCAGTCTGCCCGGACTGCCCAGGTGTAGATGAAACTGCCGAACACATACTGTTCGTATGTCATCGGTTCGACGTCGAAAGAAGAGCAATGCTTGACGTCTGTGGCTGGGACACAACCCCGGATACCCTTATTCAGCGGATGTGTCAAACGGTGGAGAAGTGGAACGCAGACTCGGCTGCTACCATCCAGATTGCCAGTAGGCTACAGGTAATCTGGCGAACCGAGCAACAGACGGCGGGCACGGCTAACTAGTGATTGGTTAGTTGGAGCGAAAAAGGCCAAGCGCAAAATAAGAGAGTGAATGGTCTGTTCATGCCGAGGTAGGTTGGCGCAGCGAATGGCAACCGCGTAAGGGGTAAACCCAGCCACCCCGAAGCAAGACAGAAGAGTGAGTGTATAGGCGTATAAGTGGACTGCCTCATGCCAAGACGGGAGGGTCGTAGCGTAGTATGTTGGAACTAAGCTATCGATGCCTCATGGCGTGGCAGAGGAGTGAAAGGGTGAGCATCCAAGTCAGTCTCACACTGCATGTTAAGGGTGAGCATAAAAGTCAGCCTCACAGGTTGGTAGAGGCTAGCACAAAAGTCAGCCTAGCAAGGAATGAAAAAGGTGAGCACAAAAGTCAGCCTCGCATGGTATGTCAGAAGTGGGGCCTAAGGAAAATGTCCCACATGGGATGCCAGAGGGAGTGACAAAGGTACAATAGAGTGGCACGATTGAGAGTGAATCAGGTGATAGGGTGAGCACCCAAGTCAGCCTCACATGGATGGGTAGGGCGAGCACAAAAGTAAGCCTAGCAAGGAATGAGTAAGGTGAGCACACAAGTCAGCCTCGCATGTAACGTAAAAGGTGAGCACAAAAGTCAGCCTCATGTGGGAGTGTTTGAGAGTGAATCAAAGTGTGATTGAGAGAGCACCCAAGTAAGCCTCATACAGGATGTATGATCGCGTGAGTGAGAGTGAATGAGTACATTGAGTACAGCCATCCCCCCAGAAGTAATACCGAGAGGTAGTTCCTGGGAGGAATGATGGCGGAGCCCAATGGAGTTTAGTCGGTATTAATGGCTGGTCACCATTCGAGTCCGACACGCCCCCAGTGCACCCCGTGTGGTAGATTGGACCCTACCGTTAGCACGTGTACTGGGCTAGGACATAAAGGTCTTCTCCATTGTAAAAAAAAAAAAAAAGCGCTAATGGAAGCGCTTGCGAAACTCGATACTGTGCTAGCTAATGATGGCTCCGCTAGTACATTCCGTAGAAACGGAGTGGAGGCGTGGACTGATTTGACCTTTGCCAGCCCGAGTCAGGCTCCAGGCATGGAATGGAGGGTAGACGAAGGCTACACCCATAGCGATCATTTAGCAATCCGCTTTAAGATCAACTATGGTGTTCAGCATCCGAGGGCGGGAGATCCCTGTCAGGTACGCGGGTGGAAGTCCAATCACTTCGACAGCGAAGCTTTCACCGCGGCCCTGGGACTGGAGGCCAACACCGACAGTCTAAGCGGGGATGCGCTGGTAGCTGTTCTATCACGCGCGTGCGACGCCACTATGCCGAGAAAAACACTGCCAAGAAACGGTAGATGCCCGGTATACTGGTGGAATGCCGAGATTGCAGCTCTACGGTCAGCCTGTCTCAGAGCTAGACGTAGGATGCAAAGAGCTCGCACCGAGGATGCAAGAGAGAACCGCCGTGAAGTGTTTCGAGCTGCGAAATTAGCCCTTAACAAGGCTATTAAAAGCAGCAAGAGAGCGTGTTTCGACAACCTGTGTGAGAGTGCCAACGCGAATCCGTGGGGTGACGCCTACCGGATTGTGATGGCCAAGACCAAAGGGGGCTCCTCACCCCCAGAACGGTCTCCAGACCGGTTGGCAACGATTATCGAAGTACTCTTCCCGTCTCGAGCCACAAGCCCCTGGCCACCTGCACGACGAGACAGTGCGGACACGGTCGAAATGGTGGCTCCAGTGACGAATGAAGAACTACTCGCAGTGGCTAAATCCGTAGCAATGAACAAAGCTCCAGGGCCGGATGGAGTTCCAAACAACGCTCTCAAGGTAGCGATCATAGCGAACCCGAACATGTTCAGGCTAGCTATGCAGAGATGCCTTGACGAGTGCCGTTTCCCCGATAGATGGAAAAGGCAGAAACTGGTGCTGTTGTCGAAGCCCGGGAAGCCGCCAGGCGACCCATCGGCGTACAGACCAATCTGTCTGATAGACACGACTGGCAAACTGCTTGAGAGGATCATCCTCAACAGGCTCACCCCGTACGCGGAAGGTACGGACGGTCTGTCAAGCAACCAGTTTGGCTTTCGGAAGGGTAAGTCCACAGTGGACGCTCTCAACTCAGTGATAAATACTGCCGAGATAGCGATCCAACGAAAAAGGCGAGGTATTCGATACTGTGCGTTAGTGACACTTGACGTGAAGAACGCATTCAACAGCGCAAGCTGGGATGCCATCGCGCTCTCGTTACACCGGCTTAGCCTACCGGTGGGTCAGAAAAGGGTTCCGATTACCGCCGGAGTCCCGCAGGGCTCGATCCTAGGCCCGGTGCTATGGAACCTCATGTATGACGGGGTTCTGAGACTGAAGTTCCCTCCTGGGGTCAAGATCGTCGGCTTTACCGACGACGTAACCTTGGAGGTCTACGGGGAGTCAATTCCTATGGTAGAACTAACCGCAGAACACGCGATTAGCACGGTGGAGGAATGGATGAGCGCGAGAGGCCTGGAGCTCGCTCATCATAAGACGGAGGTAGTTATCGTCAACAACCGCAAGTCGGCACAACATGCAGTTATCCATGTGGGAGAAGTCGCGATCACTTCAAAGCGAAGTCTGAAGTCTCTCGGAGTCATTATAGACGACAAGCTGACCTTCGGCAGCCATGTCGACTATACGTGCAAGAGAGCGTCGACTGCTGTTGCGGCACTATCGAGAATGATGTCCAACAGCTCAAAGGTGTGCGCCAGTAGACGTAGGTTACTGACAGGCGTTGCCGTATCTATCCTCAGGTACGGCGGCCCGTCATGGTCAAGAGCACTGAGGGTAACCAGTTACCTACAGAAACTGGAGAGCACCTACCGCGTGATGTGCCTCAGAGTGATATCTGCCAACCGCACGGTATCACACGATGCATCCTGCGTGATAGCGAGCATGATGCCAGTCGGGCTGGTCATTCGGGAAGATGAGGAGTACTTTGAGCTACGTGGAAATAGGGGAGCCCGCGAGCGCACCAGGGCGACCTCGGTCGCCAGATGGCAGCGTGAGTGGGACAACTCCTCGAAAGGTAGGTGGACTCACCGGCTGATACCTAGCATATCGAGCTGGGTGGGAAGACCCCATGGGGAAGTTCACTTCCACCTGACACAATTCCTGTCAGGCCATGGCTGTTTCCGTCAGTACCTCCACAGGTTCGGGCACGCGGAGGTCTCAGTCTGCCCGGACTGCCCAGGTGTAGATGAAACTGCCGAACACATACTGTTCGTATGTCATCGGTTCGACGTCGAAAGAAGAGCAATGCTTGACGTCTGTGGCTGGGACACAACCCCTGATACCCTTATTCAGCGGATGTGTCAATCGGTGGAGAAGTGGAACGCAGTCTCGGCTGCTACCATCCAGATTGCCAGTAGGCTACAGGAAATCTGGCGAACCGAGCAACAGACGACGGGCACGGCTAACTAGTGATGGGTTAGCTGGAGCGAAAAAGGCCAAGCGCAAAATAAGAGAGTGAATGGTCTGTTCATGCCGAGGTAGGTTGGCGCAGCGAATGGCAACCGCGTAAGGGGTAAACCCAGCCACCCCGAAGCAAGACAGAAGAGTGAGTGTATAGGCGTATAAGTGGACTGCCTCATGCCAAGACGGGAGGGTCGTAGCGTAGTATGTTGGAACTAAGCTATCGATGCCTCATGGCGTGGCAGAGGAGTGAAAGGGTGAGCATCCAAGTCAGTCTCACACTGCATGTTAAGGGTGAGCATAAAAGTCAGCCTCACAGGTTGGTAGAGGCTAGCACAAAAGTCAGCCTAGCAAGGAATGAAAAAGGTGAGCACAAAAGTCAGCCTCGCATGGTATGTCAGAAGTGGGGCCTAAGAAAAATGTCCCACATGGGATGCCAGAGGGAGTGACAAAGGTACAATAGAGTGGCACGACTGAGAGTGAATCAGGTGATAGGGTGAGCACCCAAGTCAGCCTCACATGTTATGGGTAGGGCGAGCACAAAAGTAAGCCTAGCAAGGAATGAGTAAGGTGAGCACACAAGTCAGCCTCGCATGGAACGTAAAAGGTGAGCACAAAAGTCAGCCTCATGTGGGAGTGTTTGAGAGTGAATCAAAGTGCGATTGAGAGAGCACCCAAGTAAGCCTCATACAGGATGTATGAACGCGTGAGTGAGAGTGAATGAGTACATTTAGTACAGCCATCCCCCCAGAAGTAATACCGAGAGGTAGTTCCTGGGAGGAATGATGGCGGAGCCCAATGGAGTTTAGTCGGTATTAATGCCTGGTCACCATTCGAGTCCGACACGCCCCCAGTGCACCCCGTGCGGTAGATTGGACCCTACCAATAGCACGTGTACTGGGCTAGGACATAAAGGTCTTCTCCATTGTAAAAAAAAAAGCGCTAATGGAGATAAATAAAAATAAAAACAAACAGACGGAGGTGCCAAACCCCTTCGCTAGAGGTGGTTTGGCGAGGTCTCCCCCCGTGGGGAGAGTAGTGGAGCGATGAGTGCTGCATCCGAAAGCACCAGTGACCCCCCAGCGGCGGTAGGCAATAACCCTACCAATGCATCGGAGGGGCCAATATCTGCGATGCGCAAAGTAGCGAAGCAACTCGATTCTATAATCGACTTCGCTAGCGCAAAGCAGAATATAGCCAAGGAGTTGAAGTTGAGCCTCCTGGAGCTCCGGAAAGCTGTTCGTGTCGCAAGACAGGAACAGCAGGCATATGTTGAGAGGGTGGAATGTCGAGAGAGGCCCGACAGAGAAACCCAGACAGTGGCCTCCAATAGGGAGGAAAGAGAGAAGGCCGATAGAGGTTCACAGACAGTGGCCTTTACCTTCTACGGAGCAGCCACGTCGATCGGAGCGGCGACCGAGTTCCCCTCGAAGGGAAAAGGCAAGGGCAATCGCAAGACGGCATCGAATGCGAAGCGCCCTAGGAAGTCGCCAGGCGAGGGTGCCAAAACCGACACCACTCGGCGTGCAACCGTCAAGGTCAAACGCCGCCTGGGTGAGGTAAGCGAGGGCGAGAGTGACCTCGCTGTGGAGAGCGATGGTACCAGCAACCCGGCACGACCGGGGCAGGGGGGCTCAAACCCCTGGACGCTGGTCACCAAGAAAAAGCCGGCACCGAAACCGGAGGTACCGCGGCCTGCGAGGAAGGCCAAGGACAGAGGCGAAGCCTTGTGGTTAAAAATCGACAAGGACAAATACGCCGATGTCCTTAAATCGATGAAGGCGGCCGAAAGCCTCTCGGCCCTGGCAGGATGTGCGTAGCGTAAGACGCACCAACACGGGAGAGATGCTTCTGGTGCTGAAGCGAGGCGCACAATCAAGTGCAGTATACAAGGCCTTGGCCCAAGAGGTCCTTGGCGAGGGCGCCCAAATCAGGTCGCTAGGTGCGGAAATGACTCTCCAGTGCAAGCACTTGGACGAGTTCACGACCGCAGAAGACGTCGTCGCAGCCGTCAAGGAGCACTGCGACGTCACAATCGAGCGGGCCTCTGTGCGATTGAGAGACGGACCCTCTGACACCCAAGTAGCCTACCTCAGGCTACTGAAGGCGGATGCCAAAAAGGTAACCGAGAAAGGGAAGCTGAAGATCGGCTGGTCGGTATGCCCTATTAGTATACCCCAGCCGCCTTCAGTGGATAGGTGCTATCGGTGCCTTGAATCCGGCTACAAAGCATACGAATGCAAAGGCATAGATAGGAGCAAGCTATGTCGTCGCTGCGGCGAGGAGGGACATAAAGAGCGGGGGTGCACTAAGGCATATAAGTGCCTTATCTGCACCGCTAAGAAGCAAGCCCATAAACATGCTATGGGCGGACCTTCGTGTCCCTTCGGCAAGTTAAATAAGAAGAAGCCGTGAGAGTCACACAGCTAAATCTTAACCATTGTGCAGCAGCCCAACAGCTGCTGTGGCAGTCGGTCTCGGAGTCGAGGACAGATGTCGCCCTCTTATCAGACCCGTACAGCATCCCTGCCGGCAACGGCAATTGGGTGTCGGACGAGTCTGGAATGGTGGCAATCTGTACAACGGGAAGGTTCCCGGTTCAAGAGGTAATACACCCCTCCGCCGAGGGTGTGGCGATTGCCAAGATCAATGGTGTGGTCTATTGCAGCTGCTACGCCCCACCAAGGTGGCCAATAGAACAGTTCTACCAGATGATCGACAGGCTCTCGTCGGACCTCGTGGGCCGGAAACCGGTAGTAATAGCGGGAGACTTTAACGCTTGGGCAGTGGAGTGGGGCAGCCGCTGCACAAATAGCAGGGGTCAAGCGCTAATGGAAGCGTTTGCGAAACTCGATACTGTGCTAGCTAATGATGGCTCCGCTAGTACATTCCGTAGAAACGGAGTGGAGGCGTGGATTGATTTGACCTTTGCCAGCCCGAGTCTGGCTCCAGGCATGGAATGGAGGGTAGACGAAGGCTACACCCATAGCGATCATTTAGCAATCCGCTTTAAGATCAACTATGGTGTGCAGCATCCGAGGGCGGGAGATCCCTGTCAGGTACGCGGGTGGAAGTCCAATCACTTCGACAGCGAAGCTTTCACCGCGGCCCTGGGACTGGAGGCCAACACCGACAGTCTAAGCGGGGATGCGCTGGTAGCTGTTCTATCACGCGCGTGCGACGCCACTATGCCGAGAAAAACACTGCCAAGAAACGGTAGATGCCCGGTATACTGGTGGAGTGCCGAGATTGCAGCTCTACGGTCAGCCTGTCTCAGAGCTAGACGTAGGATGCAAAGAGCTCGCACCGAGGATGCAAGAGAGAACCGCCGTGAAGTGTTTCGAGCTGCGAAATTAGCCCTTAACAAGGCTATTAAAAGCAGCAAGAGAGCGTGTTTCGACAACCTGTGTGAGAGTGCCAACGCGAATCCGTGGGGTGACGCCTACAGGATTGTGATGGCCAAGACCAAAGGGGGCTCCTCACCCCCAGAACGGTCTCCGGACCGGTTGGCAACGATTATCGAAGTACTCTTCCCGTCTCGAGCCACAAGCCCCTGGCCACCTGCACTACGAGACAGTGCGGGCACGGTCGAAATGGTGGCTCCAGTGACGAATGAAGAACTACTCGCAGTGGCTAAATCCCTAGCAATGAACAAAGCTCCAGGGCCGGATGGAGTTCCAAACAACGCTCTCAAGGCAGCGATCATAGCGAACCCGAACATGTTCAGGCTAGCTATGCAGAGATGCCTTGACGAGTGCCGTTTCCCCGACAGATGGAAAAGGCAGAAACTGGTGCTGTTGCCGAAGCCCGGGAAGCCGCCAGGCGACCCATCGGCGTACAGACCAATCTGTCTGATAGACACGACTGGCAAACTGCTTGAGAGGATCATCCTAAACAGGCTCACCCCGTACGCGGAAGGTACGGACGGTCTGTCAAGCAACCAGTTTGGCTTTCGGAAGGGTAAGTCCACAGTGGACGCTCTCAACTCATTGATAAATACTGCCGAGATAGCGATCCAACGAAAAAGGCGAGGTATTCGATACTGTGCGTTAGTGACACTTGACGTGAAGAACGCATTCAACAGCGCAAGCTGGGATGCCATCGCGCTCTCGTTACACCGGCTTAGCCTACCGGTGGGTCTGTACCGGATCCTGGAAAGTTACTTCCAAAACCGCGTACTGATATATGAGACCGATGCCGGTCAGAAAAGGGTTCCGATTACCGCCGGAGTCCCGCAGGGCTCGATCCTAGGCCCGGTGCTATGGAACCTCATGTATGACGGGGTTCTGAGACTGAAGTTCCCTCCTGGGGTCAAGATCGTCGGCTTTGCCGACGACGTAACCTTGGAGGTCTACGGGGAGTCAATTCCCATGGTAGAACTAACCGCAGAACACGCGATTAGCACGGTGGAGGAATGGATGAGCGCGAGAGGCCTGGAGCTCGCTCATCATAAGACGGAGGTAGTTATCGTCAACAACCGCAAGTCGGCACAACATGCAGTTATCCATGTGGGAGAAGTCGTGATCACTTCACAGCGAAGTCTGAAGTCTCTCGGAGTCATTATAGACGACAAGCTGACCTTCGGCAGCCATGTCGACTATACGTGCAAGAGAGCGTCGACTGCTGTTGCGGCACTATCGAGAATGATGTCCAACAGCTCAAAGGTGTGCGCCAGTAGACGTAGGTTACTGGCAGGCGTTGCCGTATCTATCCTCAGGCACGGCGGCCCGTCATGGTCAAGAGCACTGAGGGTAACCAGTTACCTACAGAAATTGGAGAGCACCTACCGCGTGATGTGCCTCAGAGTGATATCTGCCAACCGCACGGTATCACACGATGCATCCTGCGTGATAGCGAGCATGATGCCAGTCGGGCTGGTCATTCGAAAAGATGAGGAGTGCTTTGAGCTACGTGGAAATAGAGGAGCCCGCGAGCGCACCAGGGCGACCTCGGGCGCCAGATGGCAGCGTGAATGGGACAACTCCTCGAAAGGTAGGTGGACTCACCGGCTGATACCTAGCATATCGAGCTGGGTGGGAAGACCCCATGGGGAAGTTCACTTCCACCTGACACAATTCCTGTCAGGCCATGGCTGTTTCCGTCAGTACCTCCACAGGTTCGGGCACGCGGAGGTCCCAGTCTGCCCGGACTGCCCAGGTGTAGATGAAACTGCCGAACACATACTGTTCGTATGTCATCGGTTCGACGTCGAAAGAAGAGCAATGCTTGACGTCTGTGGCTGGGACACAACCCCTGATACCCTTATTCAGCGGATGTGTCAATCGGTGGAGAAGTGGAACGCAGTCTCGGCTGCTACCATCCAGATTGCCAGTAGGCTACAGGTAATCTGGCGAACCGAGCAACAGACGACGGGCACGGCTAACTAGTGGTTGGTTAGCTGGAGCAAAAAAGGCCAAGCGCAAAATAAGAGAGTGAATGGTCTGTTCATGCCGAGGTAGGTTGGCGCAGCGAATGGCAACCGCGTAAGGGGTAAACCCAGCCACCCCGAAGCAAGACAGAAGAGTGAGTATATAGGCGTATAAGTGGACTGCCTCATGCCAAGACGGGAGGGTCGTAGCGTAGTATGTTGGAACTAAGCTATCGATGCCTCATGGCGTGGCAGAGGAGTGAAAGGGTGAGCATCCAAGTCAGTCTCACACGGCATGTTAAGGGTGAGCATAAAAGTCAGCCTCACAGGTTGGTAGAGGCTAGCACAAAAGTCAGCCTAGCAAGGAATGAAAAAGGTGAGCACAAAAGTCAGCCTCGCATGGTATGTCAGAAGTGGGGCCTAAGAAAAATGTCCCACATGGGATGCCAGAGGGAGTGACAAAGGTACAATAGAGTGGCACGATTGAGAGTGAATCAGGTGATAGAGTGAGCACCCAAGTCAGCCTCACATGGTATGGGTAGGGCGAGCACAAAAGTAAGCCTAGCAAGGAACGAGTAAGGTGAGCACACAAGTCAGCCTCGCATGGAACGTAAAAGGTGAGCACAAAAGTCAGCCTCATGTGGGAGTGTTTGAGATTGAATCAAGATCAATCACTTAGCAATCCGCTTTGGGATCAACTATGGTGTGCAGCATCCGAGGGCGGGAGATCCCTGTCAGGTACGCGGGTGGAAGTCCAATTACTTCGACAGCGAAGCTTTCACCACGGCCCTGGGACTGGAGGCCAATACCGACAGTCTAAGCGGGGATGCGCTGGTAGTTGTTCTATCACGCGCGTGCGACGCCGCTATGCCGAGAAAAACACTGCCAAGAAACGGTAGATGCCCGGTATACTGGTGGAGTGCCGAGATTGCAGCTCTAAGGTCAGCCTGCCTCAGAGCTAGACGTAGGATGCAAAGAGCTCGCACCGAGGATGCAAGAGAGAACCGCCGTGATGTTTCGAGCCGAGAAATTGGCCGTTAACAAGGCCATTAAAAGCAGCAAGAGAGCGTGTTTCGGCAACCTGTGTGAGAGTGCCAACGCGAATCCGTGGGGTGACGCCTACAGGATTGTGATGGCCAAGACTAAAGGGGGCTCTTCACCCCCAGAACGGTCTCCGGACCGGTTGGCGACGATTATCGAAGTACTTTTCCCGTCTCGAGCCACAAGCCCCTGGCCACCTGCACTACGAGACAGTGCGGGCACGGTCGAAATGGTGGCTCCAGTGACGAATGAAGAACTACTCGCAGTGGCTAAATCCCTAGCAATGAACAAAGCTCCAGGGCCGGATGGAGTTCCAAACAGCGCTCTCAAGGCAGCGATTATAGCGAACCCGAACATGTTCAGGCTAGCTATGCAGAGGTGCCTTGACGAGTGCCGTTTCCCCGATAGATGGAAAAGGCAGAAATTGGTGCTGTTGCCGAGGCCCGGGAAGCCGCCAGGCGACCCATCGGCGTACAGACCAATCTGTCCGATCGACACGACTGGCAAACTGCTTGAGAGGATTATCCTCGACAGGTTAACCCCGTACGCGGAAGGTACGGACGGCCTGTCAAGCAACCAGTTTGGCTTTCGGAAGGGTAAGTCCACAGTGGACGCTCTCAACTCAGTGATAAATACTGCCGAGATAGCGATCCAACGAAAAAGGCGAGGCATTCGATACTGTGCTTTAGTGACACTTGACGTGAAGAACGCATTCAACAACGCAAGCTGGGATGCCATCGCGCTCTCGTTACACCGGCTTAGCCTACCGGTGGGTCTGTACCGGATCCTGGAAAGTTACTTCCAAAACCGCGTACTGCTATACGAGACCGCTGCCGGTCAGAAAAGGGTTCCGATTACCGCCGGAGTCCCACAGGGCTCGATCCTAGGCCCGGTGCTACGGAACCTCATGTATGACGGGGTTCTGAGACTGAAGTTCCCTCCTGGGGTCAAGATCGTCGGCTTTGCCGACGACGTAAACTTGGAGGTCTACGGGGAGTCAATCCCTGAGGTAGAACTAACCGCAGAACACGCGATCAACACGATGGAGGAATGGATGAGCGCGAGAGGCCTAGAGCTCACTCATCATAAGATGGTGGTAGTTATCGTCAACAACCGCAAGTCAGCACAACATGCAGTTATCCATGTGGGAGAAGTCGCGATCACTTCGCAGCGAAGTCTGAAGTCTCTCGGAGTCGTTTTAGATGACAAGCTGACCTTCGGCAACCATGTCGACTATACATGCAAGAGAGCGTCGACTGCTGTTGCGGCTCTAGCGAGAATGATGTCCAACAGCTCAAAGGTGTGCGCCAGTAGACGTAGGTTACTGGCAGGCGTTGCCGTTTCTATCCTCAGGTACGGCGGCCCGTCATGGTCAAGAGCACTGAGGGTAACCAGTTACCTACAGAAACTGGAGAGCACCTACCGCGTGATGTGCCTCAGAGTGATATCTGCCTACCGCACGGTATCACACGATGTATCCTGCGTGATAGCAAGCATGATGCCAGTCGGGCTGGTCATTCGGGAAGATAAGGAGTGTTTCGAGCTACGTGGAAATAGAGGAGCCCGCGAGCGCACCAGGGTGACCTCGGTCGCCAGATGGCAGCGTGAGTGGGACAACTCCTCGAAAGGTAAGTGGACCCACCGGCTGATACCTAGTACAGTGAGCTGGGTGGGAAGGCCCCATGGGGAAGTTCACTTCCACCTGACACAATTCCTGTCAGGCCATGGCTGTTTACGACAGTACCTCCACAGGTTCGGGCACGCGGAGGTCTCAGCCTGCCCGGATTGCCCAGATGTAGACGAAACTGCCGAACACATACTGTTCATATGTCCTCGTTTCGACGTCGAAAGAAGAGCAATGCTTGACGTCTGTGGCTGGGATACAACCCCTGATACCCTTATTCAGCGGATGTGTCAATCGGTGGAGAAGTGGAACGCAGTCTCAGCTGCTACCACCCAGATTGCCTGTAGGCTACAGGTAATCTGGCGAACCGAGCAACAGACGACGAGCACGGCTAACTAGTGATTGGTTAGCTGGAGCAAAAAAGGCCAAGCGCAAAAAAGGGAGTGAATGGTCTGTTCATGCTGAGGCAGGTTTGGCGCAGCGAATGGCAACCGCGTAAAGGGTAAACCCAGCCACCCCGAAGCAAGACAGAAGAATGAGTGTGTAGGCGTATAAGTGGACTGCCTCATGCCAAGACGGGAGGGTCGTAGCGTAGTATGTTGGGACTTAGCTATCGATGCCTCATGGCGTGGCAGAGGAGTGAAAGGGTGAGCATCCAAGTCAGTCTCACACGGCATGTTAAGGGTGAGCACACAAGTCAGCCTCACATGGTTTGGTAGAGGCTAGCACAAAAGTAAGCCTAGTAAGGAATGAAAAAGGTGAGCACACAAGTCAGCCTCGCATGGTATGTCAGAAGTGAGGCCTAAGAAAAATGTCCCACATGGGATGCCAGGGGGAGTGACAGAGGTATAATAGAGTGGCACGATTGAGAGTGAATCAGGTGATAGGGTGAGCACCCAAGTCAGCCTCACATGGTATGGATGAGGCGAGCACAAAAGTAAGCCTAGCAAGGAATGAGTAAGGTGAGCACACAAGTCAGCCTCGCAAGGAACGAAAAAGGTGAGCACAAAAGTCAGCCTCATGTGGGAGTGTTTGAGAGTGAATCAAGGTACGATACCCAAGTAATCCTCATACAGGACGTATGAACGCGTGAGTGAGAGTGAATGAGTACATTAAGTATAGCCATCCCCCCAGAAGTACTACCGAGAGGTAGTTCCTGGGAGGAATGATGGCGGAGCCCAATGGAGCTTAGTCGGTATTAATGGCAGCGTCACCATTCGAGCCCGACACGCCCCCAGTGCACCCCGTGCGGTAGCTTGGACACCTACCAATAGCACGTGTACTGGGCTAGGACGTAAAGGTCTTCTCCATTGTAAAAAAAAAAAGAAAGCAACGCAAGGATATCTTTCGTCCCTTTGCCTTTGCGGAAGCCAAATTGTGTATCTGACAGTAAGCCATTTGCTTCAACCCAATTGTCGAGGCGAAACAAAATCATTTTTTCGAACAACTTCCGAATATAGGACAGCATTGCAATCGGCCGATACGAGTTGTGGTCGGAGGCTGGTTTTCCTGGTTTTTGGATGGCGATGACCTTCACTTGCCTCCATTCATGAGGGACAATGTTACCCTCAAGAAACTTGTTAAATAAATTCAACGAGCGCCTTTTTGCAGTGTCAGGCAAATTCTTCAGCAAGTTGAATTTGATTCTATTTAACCCAGGGGCGTTATTGTTGCATGAGAAAAGAGCAAGTGAGAACTCCACCATCGAAAAAGGTGTTTCGTTCGCGTTATCGTAAGGAGACGCGGCGCGGTACGTTTTCTGTATCGGAACAGAGTCCGGACAGATCTTCTTAGCGAAAGCGAATATCCAACGGTTTGAATATTCCACGTTCTCGTTGGTACTGTTTCGGTTACGCATACGTCGAGCCGTACCCCAAAGAGTGCTCATCGCTGTTTCTCTCGTTAACCCGTCGACGAGCCGCCGCCAATAAGTACGTTTTTTGGCTTTCATTAGACTCTTCATTCGCCTTTCTAACGACGCGTACTGTTGATAGCTAGCGGGTAACCCGTCTTCCCGGAAGGCCTTATATGCGGTGGACTTTCCCGCGTACAGCTCTGAGCACTCTTTATCCTACTACAGGGTGGGAGACCGTCCATGGGTATTCGCGCTGGGTACTGGTTTAGTCTGAGCTTGATTCGCACTGTCGAGAATCAGGCCAGCAAAAAACTGAACTCTTCCTCCGGAGGAAGTTCTTGAGTGGATTCGATTTTAACGGATATCGCGGTCGCGTAACTCTTCCAATCAATGTTCCGTGTGAGTTCATACGAGACATTAATTGTTTCCGATGGTCTTGAACCGTTAGCAATTGAAATCACGATAGGCAAATGATCGCTACCGTGGGGATCAGGAATCACCTTCAATCTGCAATCTAACTGTAGCGATGTCGAGCAAAGCGATAAATCCAACGTGCTTGCGCGTGCTGGTGGTGCAGAAATCCGCGTCATTTTTCCAGTGCTTAAGATGGTCATGTTGAAATTATCGCAAAGATCTTTGATTAATGTTGATCTATTATCATCATGAAGACAGCCCCATACCGTACCGTGCGAGTTAAAGTCTCCCAGAACTAGCCGCGGTGCCGGTAAGGATTCCGTGATATTGCATAGCGTTCGGTACCCTACCGAGGTTCTAGGAGGAATGTAGATGGAAGCAATGCAATTATATCATATTTGATAATAACTTGACAAGCGACAATTTCAATGCCTGGTGTCGAAGGGAGGTTAATCCGGTTGAAAGAATAGCACTTTTTAATCCCTAAAAGTACTCCTCCATAGGGGTTTTCGCGATCCAGACGAATGTGTGTGTGTGTGTGTGTGTGTTAACCTTCCTATCTCCCACTAGCTGGTAGTGATTTACAGAAAAAAGATGTTTGCATGTATTTAAACATTCATGCAAATAACTTGGTTCACGGATTTAGGAAGGTGTTAGCTCAATTGACTTTCCGATGACCCATTTCGTGTACAGTGCCAGACATGTTCCGAGGTCATCGTTCCATCAACTAGCCCCGCCTTACTGTAATGTTTATATCAATTGGATTATAACATTACAGTAAAACTTTCGATTCCATTTAATCAGGAAATCGACGCGTATTTAGTATATTGGTTCAATTTGTATATATATAACTTAACACATGTGTACTAGAAAACTTACCATTTTTGCAGTTTTCTACCTTCATTCATATCTCCCATTTATGTCTCCTTTGACTCTCATCCACATTTCTTGAATTCCTGCTTATTTAAGAAAGAAAAGGGGAAATAATAAAAAAAGAACCGATAAACTCCGTGTTTTCCTCAGCGCTTCCGTTTCTCTTAGTCTGATGTCACTGACTGTTGGACTTGTGTAAGTTGTTCCATTGGAGATCTCCAAGGAGCTGTAATTGGAGGAAGATCTGACTTCTATCCAGAAGTATCAGTTTTTCACATTAATAGATTATATGTGCAGGAGCGGATCCAGAAAAAAATTTCGGAGGGAGTCCGAAATTTCGATATTGAAATGTTAATTGTACAATACGTAATATGTAATACCCTCATTTAATTAAAATCATCTTTAGTGAACGAATCTGATTTGGAATGTTTTAGAATTTAGAATGAATTGAAAATAGAAACTGCTTTAAAATTTCTCATGAAGTTAAAAAATTTCGGGGGGGGGGGGGGGGGTCCGGACCCCCAAGACCCCCCCCCCCCCCCTCTGGATCCGCCACTGTATATGTGTGCACTACAAAACAATCCCGTGTATAATGCAACCATTTTTTGAACATTTATATGTACATATACACACATATACACATACACATATATACATACTCCCATATATAGAAACCCAGACAGTGGCCTCCAATAGGGAGGAAAGAGAGAAGGTCGATAGAGGTTCACAGACAGTGGCCTTTACCTTCTACAGGGCAGCCACGTCGATCGGAGCGGCGACCGAGTTCCCCTCGAAGGGAAAAGGCAAGGGCAATCGCAAGACGGCATCGAACGCGAAGCACCCTAGGAAGTCGCCAGGCGAGGGTGCCAAAACCGACACCACTCGGCGTGCAACCGTTAAGGCCAAACGCCGTTTGGGCGAGGTAAGCGAGGGCGAGAGTGACCTCGCTGTGGAGAGCGATGGTACCAGCAACCCGGCACGACCGGGGCAGGGGGGCTCAAACCCCTGGACGCTGGTCACCAAGAAAAAGCCGGCACCGACACCGGAGGTACCGCGGCCTGCGAAGAAGGCCAAGGATAGAGGCGAAGCCTTGTGGTTAAAAACCGACAAGGACAAATACGCCGATGTCCTAAAATCGATGAAGGCGGCCGAAAACCTCTCGGCCCTTGGGCAGGATTGCGTAGCGTAAGACGCACCAACACGGGAGAGATGCTTCTGGTGCTGAAGCGAGGCGCACAATCAAGTGCAGTATACAAGGCCTTGGCCCAAGAGGTCCTTGGTGAGGGCGCCCAAATCAGGTCGCTAGGTGCGGAAACGACTCTCCAGTGCAAGCACTTGGACGAGTTCACGACCGCACAAGACGTCGTCGCAGCCGTTAAGGAGTATTGCGACGTCACAATCGAGCGGGCCTCTGTGCGATTGAGAGATGGACCCTCTGGCACCCAAGTAGCCTACCTCAGGCTACTGAAGGCGGATGCCAAAAAGGTAACCGAGAAAGGGAAGCTGAAGATCGGCTGGTCGGTATGCCCTATTAGTATACCCCAAGCCGCCTTCAGTGGATAGGTGCTATCGGTGCATTGAGTCCGGCCACAAAGCATACGAGTGCAAAGGCATAGATAGGAGCAAACTATGTCGTCGCTGCGGCGAGGAGGGACATAAAGAGCGGGGGTGCACTAAGGCACACAAGTGCCTTATCTGCACCGCTAAGAATCAAGCCCATAAACATGCTATGGGCGGACCTTCGTGTCCCTTCGGTGAGTTAAATAAGAAGAAGCCGTGAACGTCACACAGCTAAATCTTAACCATTGTGCAGCAGCCCAACAGCTACTGTGGCAGTCGGTCTCGGAGTCGAGGACAGATGTCGCCCTCTTATCAGACCCGTACAGCATCCCTGCCGGCAACGGCAATTGGGTGTCGGACGGGTCTGGAATGGTGGCAATCTGTACAACGGGACGGTTCCCGGTTCAAGAGGTAATACACCCCTCCGCCGAGGGTGTGGCGATTGCCAAGATCAATGGTGTGTTCTATTGCAGCTGCTACGCCCCACCAAGGTGGCCAATAGAACAGTTCTACCAGATGATCGACAGGCTCTCGTCGGACCTAGTGGGCCGGAAACCGGTAGTAATAGCGGGAGACTTTAACGCTTGGGCAGTGGAGTGGGGCAGCCGCTGTACAAATAGCAGGGGTCAAGCGCTAATGGAAGCGCTTGCGAAACTCGATACTGTGCTAGCTAATGATGGCTCCGCTAGTACATTCCGTAGAAACGGAGTGGAGGCGTGGATTGATTTGACCTTTGCCAGCCCGAGTCTGGCTCCAGGCATGGAATGGAGGGTAGACGAAGGCTACACCCATAGCGATCATTTAGCAATCCGCTTTAAGATCAACTATGGTGTGCAGCATCCGAGGGCGGGAGATCCCTGTCAGGTACGCGGGTGGAAGTCCAATCACTTCGACAGCGAAGCTTTCACCGCGGCCCTGGGACTGGAGGCCAACACCGACAGTCTAAGCGGGGATGCGCTGGTAGCTGTTCTATCACGCGCGTGCGACGCCACTATGCCGAGAAAAACACTGCCAAGAAACGTAGATGCCCGGTATACTGGTGGAGTGCCGAGATTGCAGCTCTACGGTCAGCCTGTCTCAGAGCTAGACGTAGGATGCAAAGAGCTCGCACCGAGGATGCAAGAGAGAACCGCCGTGAAGTGTTTCGAGCTGCGAAATTGGCCCTTAACAAGGCTATTAAAAGCAGCAAGAGAGCGTGTTTCGACAACCTGTGTGAGAGTGCCAACGCGAATCCGTGGGGTGACGCCTACCGGATTGTGATGGCCAAGACCAAAGGGGGCTCCTCACCCCCAGAACGGTCTCCGGACCGGTTGGCAACGATTATCGAAGTACTCTTCCCGTCTCGAGCCACAAGCCCCTGGCCACCTGCACTACGAGACAGTGCGGGCACGGTCGAAATGGTGGCTCCAGTGATGAATGAAGAACTACTCGCAGTGGCTCAATCCCTAGCAATGAACAAAGCTCCAGGGCCGGATGGAGTTCCAAACAACGCTCTCAAGGCAGCGATCATAGTGAACCCGAACATGTTCAGGCTAGCTATGCAGAGATGCCTTGACGAGTGCCGTTTCCCCGATATATGGAAAAGGCAAAAATTGGTGCTGTTGCCGAAGCTCGGGAAGCCGCCAGGCGACCCATCGGCGTACAGACCAATCTGTCTGATCGACACGACTGGCAAACTGCTTGAGAGGATCATCCTCAACAGGCTCACCCCGTACGCGGAAGGTACGGACGGTCTGTCAAGCAACCAGTTTGGCTTTCGGAAGGGTAAGTCCACAGTGGACGCTCTCAACTCAGTGATAAATACTGCTGAGATAGCGATCCAACAAAAAAGGCGAGGTATTCGATACTGTGCGTTAGTGACACTTGACGTGAAGAACGCATTCAACAGCGCAAGCTGGGATGCCATCGCGCTCCCGTTACACCGGCTTAGCCTACCGGTGGGTCTGTACCGGATCCTGGAAAGTTACTTCCAAAACCGCGTACTGCTATACCAGACCGATGCCGGTCAGAAAAGGGTTCCGATTACCGCCGGAGTCCCGCAGGGCTCGATCCTAGGCCCGGTGCTATGGAACCTCATGTATGACGGGGTTTTGAGACTGAAGTTCCCTCCTGGGGTCAAGATCGTCGGCTTTGCTGACGACGTAACCTTGGAGGTCTACGGGGAGTCAATTCCTGAGGTAGAACTAACCGCAGAATACGCGATTAGCACGGTGGAGGAATGGATAAGCGCGAGAGGCCTAGAGCTCGCTCATCATAAGACGGAGGTAGTTATCGTTAACAACCGCAAGTCGGCACAACATGCAGTTATCCATGTGGGAGAAGTCGCGATCACTTCACAGCGAAGTCTGAAGTCTCTCGGAGTCATTATAGACGACAAGCTGACCTTCGGCAGCCATGTCGACTATACGTGCAAGAGAGCGTCGACTGCTGTTGCGGCTCTATCGAGAATGATGTCCAACAGCTCAAAGGTGTGCGCCAGATGACGTTGCCTCAGGTACGCCTCAGGTACGGCGGCCCGTCATGGTCAAGAGCACTGAGGGTAACCAGTTACCTACAGAAACTGGAGAGCACCTACCGCGTGATGTGCCTCAGAGTGATATCTGCCTACCGCACGGTATCACACGATGCATCCTGCGTGATAGCGAGCATGATGCCAGTCGGGCTGGTCATTCGGGAAGATGAGGAGTGCTTTGAGCTATGTGGAAATAGGGGAGCCCGCGAGCGCACCAGGGTGACCTCGGTCGCCAGATGGCAGCGTGAGTGGGACAACTCCTCGAAAGGTAGGTGGACCCACCGGCTGATACCTAGCATATCGAGCTGAGTGGGAAGACCCCATGGGGAAGTTCACTTCCACCTGACACAATTCCTGTCAGGCCATGGCTGTTTCCGTCAGTACCTCCACAGGTTCGGGGACGCGGAGGTCCCAGTCTGCCCGGACTGCCCAGGTGTAGACGAAACTGCCGAACACATACTGTTCGTATGTCATCGGTTCGACGTCGAAAGAAGAGCAATGCTTGACGTCTGTGGCTGGGACACAACCCCTGATACCCTTATTCAGCGGATGTGTCAATCGGTGGAGAAGTGGAACGCAGTCTCGGCTGCTACCATCCAGATTGTCAGTAGGCTACAGGTAATCTGGCGAACCGAGCAACAGACGACGGGCACGGCTAACTAGTGATTGGTTAGCTGGAGCAAAAAAGGCCAAGCGCAAAAAAGGGAGGGAATGGTCTGTTCATGCCGAGGCAGGTTGGCGCAGCGAATGGCAACCGCGTAAGGGGTAAACCCAGCCACCCCGAAGCAAGACAGAAGAGTGAGTGTATAGGCGTATAAGTGGACTGCCTCATGCCAAGACGGGAGGGTCGTAGCGTAGTATGTTGGAACTTAGCTATCGATGCCTCATGGCGTGGCAGAGGAGTGAAAGGGTGAGCATCCAAGTCAGTCTCACACGGCATGTTAAGGGTGAGCATAAAAGTCAGCCTCACAGGTTGGTAGAGGCTAGCACAAAAGTCAGCCTAGCAAGGAATGAAAAAGGTGAGCACACAAGTCAGACTCGCATGGTATGTCAGAAGTGGGGCCTAAGAAAAATGTCCCACATGGGATGCCAGGGGGAGTGACAAAGGTACAATAGAGTGGCACGATTGAGAGTGAATGAGGTGATAGGGTGAGCACCCAAGTCAGCCTCACATGGTATGGGTGGGGCGATCACAAAAGTAAGCCTAGCAAGGAACGAGTAAGGTGAGCACACAAGTCAGCCTCGCATGGAACGTAAAAGGTGAGCACAAAAGTCAGCCTCATGTGGGAGTGTTTGAGAGTGAATCAAAGTGCGATTGAGAGAGCACCCAAGTAAGCCTCATACAGGATGTATGAACGCGTGAGTGAGAGTGAATGAGTACATTTAGTACAGCCATCCCCCCAGAAGTAATACCGAGAGGTAGTTCCTGGGAGGAATGATGGCGGAGCCCAATGGAGTTTAGTCGGTATTAATAGCTGGTCACCATTCGAGTCCGACACGCCCCCAGTGCACCCCGTGTGGTAGATTGGACCCTACCAATAGCACGTGTACTGGGCTAGGACATAAAGGTCTTCTCCATTGTAAAAAAAAACATACATAGACACACGCATGTATACATAAAAAATATACACATGCATTCATACACACATACATATACAATTACCTACATACTTATACGCATCGTTCATACATGTATACATACATACACACATATACACAATTACATACATATACTCGAGTTGAAGGAGGACCCCACGATTAACACCTCAACTATACAAGAGATTAGTACCATATCACGGGGTGAAAGGGCAGAAGTTAAAGCCTTAAGCCCGTATACAGTGATTATGTGTATAGACCAGGATATGACTGTGAAGGAGCTAAAAGGTGCACTGAAGGTGCATTTTAACCTGGTCGAGTTGCACATCTTTCCGAGCAAGTGAAGTCAAGTGAATTTCCACTCCACTCCACCTTCGATGTAGAAAACAGGCTGGGGATCTAATCAAAATACTATACTCGAAGAGATCGCAGCAAAGCGTTTACAATCACTTTCACCTGACGCGGGGTGTATTCTTTGGTAGCGGGTAAAACTCTCTGTCGATCTCAATGTTATTAAAAAAGGGTTATCAGTAGATTATGCACAAACGTCGCGAATCACGAGTCACGAGTTTGCTAGACCAAAGCAAAATTAGCGTACGCGAAGCGAAGTTGTCCGTTGGTAGTTTTCGCGATCCAGACGAATTATATTAAAGTCGTGGAAGTTGAGATTTATATCGGAAGTTAACCAAGTTTCACATAATACGAAAGCATCACATTTTAAACTATTTAGTGAAAATTTAAAGGAATCGATTTTCGGGAGGATACTTCTGCTGTTCCACTGTAGAACAGTGATCGAATCGGTGACCTCGTTCGATGACTTAGCCATCGAAGGATACGATCGCTTCAAGGAGGGGCCATTTAGTAGGCAATTGCTTCAAAAATGTTTGCACTATAGGGAGAAAACGTATCAGAAGGCTTTTAAGAGGATCAGTAACATTGAAAGCTGTCCACGATATCAGAAAATTTCCTTAGTCCGCTATTGGACTGAGTATCTGTTTGAAAAAAGGGGACACTTGGGGTTTTTGGTGTCCCTGGAAGTGGTGGATACTCCTTGTTAGAATTAAAATTTCCAAGTCCTGGAGCAAATTGTTTCGGCTTTAGTGCGTCACTTCCGTTGGATTTATTGATTGTAGTTGGCCCACTCTGAGTGGACGGCACCTTGGCACCCTTACGAGGCAATCTAGGGGAGGCTAGATTTCTCCTCTTCCTGGATTCCCCTGGGTTAACCAATAATGGTCCCTCTTGTGGGTCGTTAGATTCTTGCTCAATGCCAGCCAAAAGAGCAAAGGAATTTTCGGAAGGGACAGATGGCGAAGCATTTCTGCATAAGAGTGCCTCGAGCGATCCTTAAGGGAGCGCTTAATTTTATCCCCGCGCTGCTTGTACGCCGGGCATGACTTAAGAGCATGCGGAGGGCCCCCTGCAGTAAATACACTTTTTAGTTTCTCCACCGCAAGCGTCATCCTCATGCTCTCCCTCGCATTTGCCGCACCGTTTTTTATTGCCACAATAAGTGGCTGTGTGGCCCAGTTGCTTGCAATTTGTACTATACCTGTACTATACCTGTGCTATACCTGTACTATACCTGTACTACACCAATATGAACCATACCCCAAACATAATATCAATTGACCCAACCTACGACGCCACATCGCATCTCAAACCGATAGTTTCCCACGACTCGAAAATCTTACATCGAACATGACGAAACTGAATTACTGACAACGCTAAAATAAATCAAACACTCAGACCATGAATTCCAAGCATAACACTTAGCCCCATTGACACAAAAACCCACTTCGTACAAAAGACAACATGTACAGTACCAAACAACTATGTTTTTCACAGCTAGTAATAATCAACCAAACGCATTTCTAAAACAGACCTGCATCTTTAGCACCTCGAAAACAGACCTACATCCAAACCGGAAAACTGATCTACATACAAGCCACAGAACCAAACTTACGTCCAAATCTCAAAACATACCCATGTTTCTAGCACGCAATAAAAACAACACAAACTTAAGTCCAAAACCAAGAACGAAACCTCAAACTTTGACCGTAATAAATCATGCCTTCCGAACGGTAAAGCCATAAGCCAGCAAATTCCAACAAACAAAACATTGACACACATTAAGACAGCCATCACCGACTAAGCCATCAAGGTCAGCTCAAAATACCGAAGTAAACCGAACGAGAGAACATGACGCGAGAGAACTGACTATTCGAATTAGCCCATCCTTTCTCCATAAACAAATACGCACACTGGCGAGACAGCCATAGAACAGCCATAGAAGTAACTTTAGACATAAGAAACATTCATGGCGAGCTTTCGAAGCCCCGCCCGTTAGAATGAAGCTAATTATCTGATAGGAAAATTAGCTTTAATGTTTACATGTATTAGTTAGTATAAGTAGATTAAGGTTGGACAAAGACAGGGTAAAATTTGCAAACGAAAAAAGCAGTTTTTTTTCCACACCGTATGTCAGATCTTCATAAAATCAATCAGCGGTACAGTAACAACATTCCACATACGCTGATTGATTTTTATGAAGATCTGACATACGGTGTGGGAAAAAACTACCTTTTTTCGTTTGCGAATTTTACGTACTCTCTGTGCAACCTTAAGTTGGTGAAATAAAGAGACAGTTTTTAACAGTACAGTTGAAACAGTTGACTTTCAGTGCAATGCCCTAAACGAAGAAAGTCCCCCAGAATAGTGAATAATGTTATCCTTGTATAAAAACTAAACATGTCTAATATATGGCGACCGTAAGAAAAAACCTGCAAAAATGAGAGCAGCTGAAGAAAAAAAACCTGTTTTAATCCACCTTGAGGTGCAATTGTGCCTTTCTCATTTCTCCAAACTATGATTTAATAGCTGGTTCGTACAATATAACATTATGGAAATGTCTTTCATTCTTATTACACTTGGTAAGTATAGGGTGGAAGTATCATTCTTCGCCCCCTCCCTAATTTTCGCCCCCCTTGCAAAACAATTACAAATAATTCTATCTGCTTTACGATCTGGACCTCCGCTTGCGACTATTATTGAAAAACAAACCAAGTCGAATAAAATGTGAAAACTGCCCTATTTTAAACAAAAATATTTCATAACGTATTTTCAATCGTAATCAAAGTAGCACCTGTAGAGCACTTATTTTCCTGAAAACTAAAAATGGTGACAATTTTTTATCGCGGGGAAAGTTATATAAATGTTGTGAGTAAGCGTTAGAATATTCAATAGTAATGTTTTTCAGCATTGCAGGAATACATGTCAACGCACATCCGCGATTATTACCTTTATTCAATTAAGTTTGAACAATTTTAAAACGTGGCGAAAATTAACGCAAGATGAAACTCAATTCTAATCTTCGCCCCTGGCGAAATCCCATATAGCGTTCTTTTCTTCGTATGGGTTTTTATCTTCGCCCCGTTCCACAGTGGTCCCAAAGTAGACTATTGATTTTAGCTAAGTGATGTCTTTAAGGAAATTTCTTGAAATAAAACGCTCTTTCTTTCAATCACATCGGATCGTTGACTAATAGTGAGTTACGAAATTTATTTTCTTCAACAATTCAGATAGAAAAATACTCACTTCAATTAAGTTGTACAAAAACTTACCAAGAAGCTTTCTTTCGGAAACTCTTGGTTTTCGAGATACAGGGCGTTGTTTGTGAAAGGCCCCTCAAAAACAGTTTTTTTTATCATAACTTCGATTATGGAGCTTCAAGCGATTTCTGATGTTCTAGAAAGTAATATAGACGGCTAAAATAGACAATTTTCTAAAATACCATAACCTGTTTTCGCTTCGCTTTTCGCTATTTACAGAGCTATTCACTATTTCTAAGGTCAACATCTCTAAACCAAGTAAAAACGGATAAACTACTTGGTAACTAAACGAAAGTACCTTTTTTATATACTGGAAAAATAAGAGCGCCCCAAGACTGCTCTCTACCTATTCAGTTGCAGTGAAGATAATCAGATTCTGCAATCTATCTTTGAATCCAGCGCAGTTATTTTCGATTTCTAAAATATGTTATTAACAATTCAATTAAATTATATCAATAATAATTAGAAAACCTTTTACAAACGTAATGTTTGGTGTTTTACGAATGCGATTCTAAACAGCACCGAGCAGGTTTCTAGGCTCTCTCTGTAAGGAAGACAAAACCTATCAAAATACAACCTCTCCATACATTTTTTTAATAGTTTAAAGAGAAAAAAGCCAAAAATTAATTCGTTTGGAAAGCCTTATTGAAAACATATACAACGGAGTTTCTGTCTGTGATTAAGGGGTTTTATATATTAAGGTGCAGGACAAAAGGGAAAAAATTTGAAATTTTATGAAGGTATATAGCCATATTTATATCAAATACTTATTATACGTTTAGCGTAGTACAATGTCTAATTTGCAAAACCCACTTGTGAACATGATTAAATATTAATAGGGTGGATGCTCCTATAGTTGAGGTGTACCAATAGTTTCAGTAGTGGGTTATACGCCTAGCTAAGGTACCAACCATCAACAAATATTTTTTTATCGATTCATCGCACTAAAATTATGCAACAATAAAACTGTTATCCTTGATATTTGCTCAAAAACTGTTGAAAAAAATTATGTTCTTTGAATTTTAAATATGTGCTACCCTGCACCTATAGTTGATATAGTGTACCTATAGTTGCAAGTCCCATAAGAAATCAATGGGATTTGCAACAATAGGACCAGAAATTAGCGATTGCACCACTATTAGTACATCTTTATATTTTTCCTATGAAGTAGGGATTGAAAGCTTTCGTTTAATGCATTAACATTGCCCATAGGTCTATTCATCGATTTTTAGCAGAAGTTTTTCTTACATCCACCCTAATTGTCGAAGTTATAACCATTTCCACAAAAGCGCGTTTTTCTCTAAGAGATTTACCGTGACTACGATTGCTGTATAATAGCTCAATTGAAAACATAAAAACAAATATAATCATGGTGTCCTTGAACTATACATTGTAATTTTTTATTTTTGCGAACGGGTACGATTTTTCCAAAATATCCACTATTTTTCTATTATCACTGAGAATTTTTTTTAAGAAATTCATAACATTGATTTGAAAACTTTGACGAAAAAATGGAATCATTCAAGGACACGACAGTTAAATTATAAACAATTAAAAAAAGAAATTTGACATCGGTTGAAAACATTTTCGGCAGTCGTAGTCACAGCAAAGACGTTTTTGGAAAAACATGATTTCGAGATAATCACGTGCAAAGTTTCTAGTATATACCCGGGACCTCATTAGGGAATAGTGAATACGCTATAATGTTGGTTCTACTGCTTGGATATTTATAATAATTTGGGCAAACATTCTTAAGAACTTTATACTGCCGCTCTACGTATAATTGTCTCATGTGTATTGGGAATTCCATTGCACATGGAGTATTTTGGCGTATAATGATAAGAAAGATAAAAGAATAGTTATTGTTTCGATTTTTGGATGTACACATATATCCTTTTAATTTAAGTCAGCATCTGTAGTCATTTTGGGCATATTCGAAATATTTGAACGAAATTGAAATTGTTGCTCCAAGTCAACTACCAAAAAATATATCTGTTTCATTCATGATTTACATAAAGAATATCAGTTGATAATTCCAAAATGATTTTTAAAACATATGCTTGACATATTAATTTATGTATCCATTGCATCTGCTGCAAAACCGGAAGCAAATAAATTTTTAATCCTGTGCAAATACGAAAATGTAGTGAGAAGCCTTGGGGTGTCTTGATTTTTCTAGCATTTAGAGTATTTTTCTAGTAGTGCCATTTAGTTAACGAATGGTTTGTTCGTTTTTGCACGTTGCTATTCTCGTTCGTTGGCGCGTACATCGCCTTCCTTGTTCGCGCGAAATATCGAGAACACTCTTATGGCATATTCGTTTTTGACAGTGCACTACACCGGTGTAGTCGGTGCTACACTCATTCAAACTTGGGTGTAATCAGTCTAACTCATTCTTTGCACTACACCATTGTAGCACCAAGAAAAAACGAAAACGCCATTAGTAGTCCATGCTCTTCGTGCATCCACACTCGCGTGTGCTCTTCAACGCATTTCTCGCTTGCGAGATAACAAAGCACACGAGACTTTGCAAGAAAAGCTTCCTGGATATGCCCTACATACCAGATGAAAGCTTGGGTTTCTCGCGAGCATTCCCGCTCGAGATTTTACTCAACCCGGGCGCGAACGATAAAGAGCGCTAGGCATGCTATTCGTACACGCTCGCGAACGAACGGACTTGGAGTGCTTCTCGCTCGTTTCGCAACACAACATAACAAGACTATAAATACAAGAGCTTGTAAGTTAACGTATTATTTGTTTAATAGTTAGTTTTTGAAAATATAATCAGGATTTGTCTAATCTTTTCTCGATTACCAATTCTGTGATATTGTAGCATGATAAAAGTCGTGAAATTGTGCGTGGGCGCACGGGGGCGAAAGAATAGAGCAAGAGGGTGGCGAAGATTAAATTTAGGGGGACGAAAATTGAAACACGTCTTGATTTAGAATTATGTTATTTTTTCGTTAATTTATTGTTTTAAATCACTTTTATTCAGTATTATTGGATATTATATGATACGTGATGAGAATGATAAAATAAAATTAGTTAGAGCAATTCAAAATCGTTGAAATTCAAAGTTTTTCCGCAAACAAATGCTTTAGGGGGGCGAATTATAGTACATTTACCCTATATAAGAGCACGTTTTTGCATTCATCGCGGTATCGGTTTAAATCGGAGTTTTCTATGTGATCGCACTCCACAACCCGTAACTCCGGAGCCGGAAGTCGGATGGAGATGGAATTTAAAATCAGTTTCCGGGGACGCAACTCCTTTCATTTGAGACTAAGTTGATCAAATCGGTCTAGCCATTTTCGAGAAACCAATATAACCGTTATTCTGAATTTGGATACTTCAGGATCCGTCGATGGTGGCCAGTGTGGCCAAAGAGACTTTGAATGACTGTTGGGGACCTAGATCTACAAATTCAACAGTTGTGTTTAAATTTTGGAAAAAAATCACCTTTTTACATTCATCGCAGAATTCGTTAGAATCGGGATTTGCTGCGTGATCGTACGTATCACCCTGTAATTCAGGAACCAGAATTCGGATCCACACAAAATTCAACAGCAGCTGATGGACCTTTCATTAAAAATTAAGTTTGTCAAAATCGGTTCAGAAAATTCCGAGAAACCGATGTGGACAAATCAACAAATTTTGTTTTGTAACCATACTCTTCAACTCGTAATCCGGAACAAGATGTCGGTTGAAAATGAAATTCAATAGCAACCTATGGGAATATTATACCTTTCATTTGAATCTTAGTTTGTAAAAATCGGTTCAGCCATCTCCGAGAAACCGATCTGTACATTTTGTTAACAAATCCGCACATACACACACATACATACATACATACATACATACATACATACATACATACATACATACATACATACATACATACATACATACATACATACATACATACATACATACATACATACATACATACATACATACATACATACACACATACACACAGATATTTTGCGATCTCGGCGAACTGAGTCGAATGTTATATGAGACTCGGCCCTCCGAGCCTCGGTTAGAAAGTCGGTTTTTGGAGCAATTGCATAACCTTTCTATGCAAGAAAGGCAAAAGAATAATATTTAATTAGCTTAATAAGCATGAGTTCAATGTTATCTTCATGTGATTATAATTTGGAAAGGTTGGTGGAATGGGTTTGAACGTGTAGGGAATGGAGAGTTAGTAGAGTGGGAGAGGAGGATGCGTCAGAAATCCTTCATCTTATTTCGGTATACGGGGTGGATGAAGGAAATGCGGGCGTGAGGGTGGTCCAAGAGGGGGGGAGTGATGAAGGAGGGAGGTGGAACGGGCAATGCGGGGGGAAGGTGCGGTGACACAATACTCAACTGCATATTTTGCCTTCCATTTGAGACTTGGTTTGAGAAAATCGGTTCAGTCATCACCGATGAACCGATGTGACTTTAAATGTGGAATATGCCCGGAATTCCGGACTTCCGGAATCGTCGATAGTGGACAATATATTCAAAGAATGTTTGATTGGCAATCAGTGATTTAGATCTGCGATTAGAAGTAATTTGGTGACCATTTCAATAGTTTTTGCCTCTGAGGTATTACGATTGTACCGATTTATATGGGAAATTCCAGTGTATCCTTACTAACACCCCTATAACTCCGGAATCAAGAGTCAGAACCAAATGAAATTCAGCAGCAGTCAATGGCATTACTGTATCTTTCATTTGAAATCAAGTTTGTAAAAATCGGTAGAGAATTCGTTGTGGAGTGGGTGTGATATTAGCTTAGGAACTTGGCGGGTTCCCCTGGGGCGTCATGAACCGTCGTAGATGGCCAATGTGGTCAAAGCTGCTTTGATTGATCATTAGTGATCCAGACCCGCAAACTAGAGTAATTTTACATCAATTTTGATATGTTTTACATCATTTGAACATCATGGTGGTACCAGTTTATATGGGAATTTGCTGCGTGACCGCACTCTTCAACCCGTAACTCCGGAACCGGAAGTCGAATCAACTACAAATTCAATAGCTTATGGGAGCGTTATGCCTTTCAGATGAAACTAAGTTTGCGAAAATCGGTTCAGCTATCTCTGAGAAAATTGTGTGAGTTTAAATGACGCACACACATACACACACATATACACACATACATACACACACAGACATTTGCCGATCTCGACGAACTGAATCGAATGGTGTATGACACTCGGCCTTCCGGGCCTCGGTTAAAAAGTCGATTTTTACAGTGATTGCATAGCCTTTCTTTATATGAGAAAGGCAAAAAGTTAAGTGCTAAACAAAAAAGTGCCAAACCAGTGCTCTCCGACTTACATACAACTATGCTGTAATAAATGATACGCTCCTATCGATCGTTCGTTGAACACGTCTTAAACTATCAGTGATCGAAGAATAAAAGTGCATTTTTTTAAATGATGTGAAAGTAGTACGCGTGAAAGATGGAATAAAAGGTAATCACCATCGAACATTACTACTTGTTGACTGAAGTGTACTCTTTCCACGAACATACATGCACGCAGCACAATATGAAAAACCCACCAGACAATCAGTGATGTGAAGACTAGTAATGCACAGACCAGTGGTTTAGGAATAGGACATCTATTCCCCGTTGTCGTTTTTCGCAAAAAAAAAAACAAGTGATGAACATTCAAGACAAAAAAAAGGTGTAAAGTGCGAAACAATTGTATAGATAATGGGTTGGTTTTCGGCAGACGAAATCGTTGCCACCAACACCTCTAACACTGAGCAACACCAAAGTGCCCAAAGTATTGCACTATGTGTTTTAGCAGTGGTAGCAGTAAGCTACGTGATATCAAAAACAATCGCAAAAGTGCATAGGCACTATACCGAAAGGGTAGCGACGAGTGCCGCCAGAAGCGTCGCAATAGTTTAAAAAGACAGTAATAAAGAAAAGTAGGGAACAGTGGTCCATAAGGACAAAAATAAAGGTAAAACTTTTACAATGAAGTAGGGAACAGTGGTCCACAAGGACAAAAATAAAAGAAGAAAAATTTTTAAACGCGAACAAGAGCAACAACAGGAAGGATCTACAACGACCGGAATATGGACATCATCCCACAGGAGACTTGGGACTTAGTGGACGAGTTCTTGGTGTACGTGAAGGCGACAAAAGGTAACGAGAGAATATAATGATCAAGAAAACTATATCTATATAAATAAAAAGAAGAGAAAAATGAACAAGTTTATAGACGAAGAGTTAGAGAAGGAGATAAACGACACCGTCGACTTCTTCGACGAAATAACTAGGCATCTTGCTTTGCCGAAAAGGCCGATGAATTCCAAAACTGGAACAGGTACGGAAAAGAAAAGAATTTGGATATTATACTATTTCCTAATTGCCCTAGCAAGCGCTAAATTTACACCCTACATTATAGTAAATACGAGGAATTTCTGAGCTACAAGTGATACTCCGTACACAAAATTTTATATAAACTAGAGAAAATGTGAAAAAAATTTACAATAAAATTTTAATAATACTATCATATGTACTACTCAAAAACACACATTAAAATGATATAATAAAAATACATTCTATTTAATTATCAAATTATACTCAAATTATTCTGAAATTATATCAAACTACATAGAAGTTTTATGGACAGATTAAAAGAAATCGAGAACCATATGAAACGTGAATATGAAAACATATATAAAAGTAAATATAGACCGCGAACACTCCACAGTATAGAACTGAAAAAAAACTAAGTTGGAGGAAATATACGTAGAATACAAGAAATTACTAAAAACCTTTGAACAGAGAATAAAAGGGAAGGAATGGAATGAAGAAGTTGAGACATTCTCAGCCCTTCAAGTAATTTATAACAAAAGCTTAGACTTATTAAATAAAAGTCGTTTAACCGACAAAGAATACGACAGTGATTCCAACATAACCAACAAAATAAAATTTAAAATCTTAGTTAAATTGATCTTATGGTACATTAAGTACAAAAACAAAACAAATTGGCTGCAATTCAAATAATCATGACCAGAATGACGGGTAAAGCGAGAAATCTTTTCACCAATAACCCAATTGAATACGACGAACTAATCGCTAAAATCCAAACGAATTGTACAGAAAAAGGCAACTCGGAACTTGTGATCAGCGACATAAAAAACCTAAAACTAAAACCCTCAGAGGATATCAGAAACTACACAAAACAAATAGACAAACTAGCACAAAAACTCGCTGAAACATATGTACATGAAAACATCCCCGACGAAACAGCCAAGAAAATGTCAACAAAAACAGCGATCCAAGCACTTATCAATACCGCATCAATCAGAGAAACGAAAATGATGCTAAGAATGGGAAAATTCGATTCTCTAGAAGAAGTTGATAGCTTACGCTTCATGGTAGAAAACGAACAAACCGACAACAAAAACGAAAAGCCAATTATATTACATGCCGGACGAATGGAAAGCCAAAATAATAATCGCTTCCCACGTAGATATCCTACAAATAATTATAATAAAAGGTACCAACCTCAAAGGAACGAAAGATTCCATCAAAACCCCCAGGGAAGATACCAATCAAGGTATCCCACTCCTGCCCAAAGAGGTTCATTTACAAACAATAGGAATTTCCACCAAATCCCAAATAACAATGGGAATTTCCACCAAATTCCAAATAACAGATATAACCCACCAAACTTTGATAACATGCACAGATACACAATCCAGTATCAAAACCAGTATCAAAACTCTAACCTTAACACAAACAGGTACAACAGAAAGGCCCAGATGTACTACACCAACGAATCACACCATTCACAAACAACAGCAAACGATACACAAAGAGCACCAATTAACAACCAACAACTAGCAATATTACCAGCTAGCCCCGATAATAACCATTTTTTAGCCCCCCAGTAACAGGTGTCCACAGAAGTCGACCACGTGAACAAGTGTTACCGAAAGGCTTACCTATACTGACATTTAATCTAAATGCAGTTCATTACCCGCGGTACAAACAGACGAACAGGTAGGCGAACCTTATCCAGGAGGACATAGTTGGGAAGAGAAGACCCGGGGAAAGTCACCCGAATCTAGTCTGAAGGAGAATAAGTTGTATTATCATCTTCAGTTTTTGCGGAATACAATTGCTTGCATTTCAGAATCTTCACCTGTTGAAGTGAAGGGTCCTTAAAGCAGCCAACCCCGTACTTCAACAGGTCTTCGCACTTTAGACCCGGTTAGGCGACGACCCCATCGATCTCCACAACCCTACAAGGCACATACACTTTGAATTGCTTCGTAAAACGTTCGCTGCGAGCAATCTGGTTTGCCTGGTCGAGGTCATTTACTATAACGCGTATCTTATTAGCTCGAACACGTGTTATCTGAGCTACGGATGGGTAGTTAGCAGTCAGCTCCCGTGAGATTTCTAGAATATTGGGCGATTTCGCGTTGGGCCGGAAATACACCACCCAGGGTCCATTTGAACTGGCTGGGTATGTTTTAATACGGGGAGGACTAAGGGAATCAGGCGATGGAGTAATTTCGGGTTTATCTGGAAAATCCATGGGAATATCATTCCCATCCAATGTTATTTCGCCCTCGGCCATTTAGGCACGAGGATAACACGTGGTGTAAACGAGAGATGAAACTTATATTCAGGGGAAAGGGAAGAAGTAGAGACCGATCGGGGAAAGGGAAATGAAAGAAAAAATTAAAGGTTGTGTACAAGACACGACCACGATGACATTGAAAATGCAGCCAGTTTTATGACCAAACAATATTATCCGCCAGTTTTATGACCAAACAATATTATTATAAAACCCCCTAATACCATCGACTGTTTCAAAACTACACACAGGCATGCTATTCTTCACTAGAGATAATTGTTGAATTTTTAAATTAAAATCGATAACCTGTATTGTGACAAATTCAAGTTCTAAAAAGTTTTATTTAAATCCCCGAAATGGGAACATCTGATTTTTTTTATACAATACATGATTTTTTTATACAAAACCTTACCCCTTTTTAAATGCCTGCTATCAAATTAAATGTTTGCAAGCACGATAGGAAAATAACTGGTCATAAATCAATTATTCCTAAACGAAGAAAGTTTAACATATGTATCTTTATATATTCGGTGGTTTGATTAACAATAATTCTGAAATGTTCTATATTTAGGGTCCTAAAAAGAATCATTTTAAGGGAACCATCAAATTAACTCTTGTATGTGAGGTCCTGAAAAGGACTATTGGTGGAATTCTGAAAAGGACTATTTGTGGGATCCATAAACACGCGTGCTATTCTCTATTCTATTCTAACCCTTACACAGCCAGTATTGAAAAGCATCCTGGAAAACACTACAGTTATTCTATAGTGTTTTTCTTGTCAAGATTAATATTTGAAGCATATTTTCATATGTCGCAAATATTAAAACGGCCAGGCCTACTGTGCAGAGTTGGGTTTAAAGATGATTCAAAATTAAACGGCAATTAAATTATTCAAATAATGAATAATTTAATTAACGAATAATTTGAATCCTAAAGGAGGAAGAAACGAGGACAACCATACCAACCGTTTCCGTTTGAAGGGGATATGATAAATCGTTGGGAGTGACTTTGCTAAGAAGGTTATTGTCACTCCTTTGGTCCTTGGTCCAGAGGTATTTACACCTTGCCCTGGCTAATAAGCCTAGGATAAAGCGCCTTTACTAGCTCATTACACTTTTATCTTCAAATTCTCGACAAACATATGATTAGGTTTATGATTAGGGCTCAACTGTCAAAATTCACTTTGGAGAACAATTCCGGACGAACCACTAATCGCCCAACACAATCGCTGACAGCAAACAAAAGAGAAAAGTTTTCTCTTTCGTGGACTGCTATGCATCGTTCTTGGGTAATAACGGTTACTTCAGAACTTCCCGTGAAAGTGAATTCCAACATCCGGCCTTTGAGCCTCAATCAGATATTTGTCGAGAATTAAGCTATTAAATTATTATTTTTATATTATTAAGGAAAAAAACGAAAACACCATAAGAAAAATTACTTTTTGCGTCTACAGTACTAATGACTTAAAATTGGGCAGATAAATTAGAAAAGTTATTGTGACAACATCGCCTGTTTCGCAACGAAGATCAATCCATGGTTTAATAGACTTTTAAACTCTTTGACACTCCATAAGGCACACATTGACCAACGCGACACATAACCGTATGTTCATAAACTGACTTAAATAAACATCTGAATGGTGCGATAATAGTGAAACATTCAAACTTGTGATACTTAGCTGATTTCGTTAAATCTCATATGTCACGCTAGTAGAACACATCCAAGGGTGAGCCGAAGTTCCGGTCGCTTCATCTCATCGGTAATCTGAGCATTCTGGACAAAATATTCTGTTTTCAGTCTCACATTCTCTTTCCAAATCTTCTATTTTCTCTTTTAATGTATCACTAAGAATTTCTTTCAACGGTTTCGATTCTGGCCTGAATACCGCAATGAGGCGTACACAAATTAACAATATCCGATAAAAGCAGGTACTAATTCCACACCAATCTGTACAACTCAAACGGTAGCTGGTTTAGAAAATATTTAGTTAATTTTAACTTTTATTTGTATTCATGAGAATTTGTTTAACGCAGATGGAAGCGTGTCAAAAAATTTCACGTCTTCCGTTGTTCACTGTCTAGTTTGATCGGATCCACAAACACGCGTGCTATGGAATGAAAAGTACTAAACTAACTAAGAGCTTTTAGTTTAGCAAAAATAAATGCAGAATGGAACAGTCAGCTGCAAAAAAGGTATTATAAATTAAATATAAATATTTCGAAATGAAAAGAAACAACCTTTTCCTTCAGCAGCTAATATGAAATACTGATAGCTTTAAACGTGACATCGGCTTTTATCACTTTCGCACTGATGATGGAAGGACTGCCTTCATGCAGAATAACGAAAAAATATTTGCGGATTCTTTTTGGTACGGCTTTCGCTAGTTGCCACATCCTCCAATTTTCTGAAACATTGCAGAATTTTGGATTGTTCCCGAAAGATTATTTTTAATGAATCACAGGTTTTCACCAATTTTAGCCTGGAAATGTATCTGCACATTTTTGTATTGTTTCGGAAGGGTAAATTTAAACAAATAACAGATTGTTGCAAATTTCAGATATGCCAAAATACGCGAGTTAACGATGAAGCCACGCGACTCAGGTGCTGACGTCGAAGTTCATCGAGACAACCGGCAAACATCGCAATCGCCAAGCTAGGCATTTTTGTTAGACGACGAAAACGTGCGACCAAATCGATGGCAACGTGTGACCGGATGGATGGCACCACCGCGAGGATTGCAGAGTTAGCAGTATTGAACTGTAGTTAGGGCTAATTAATTGAAATATATGCATTCGATGTTGAACGGTATTTCTTAACTGGAGGCTCCGGCGAGATCCATCTCGTGCCGGGAAGTGTATAAGTGTTCGAGTGACTTGTAAAAAAATCTTACAACCTGGTCTCTAGAGCCAAGCAAAAAAGTGCAAAAATCTAAACAGTGGTGGTCCAAGGAGCCACATACAAGTTAAAAGCCGACACAAAGCGAGAAGCGAGGACACCGTGGATTATCCCAATTGATAGTAGGGTCCGGAGTAGTGGATGCAACACAGCAGAGCAAAACGGAGCAACCCAAATTATCTGCCTCTTCTCCCCCGACACTTGGTGGAAAGCCAAAAAGAAGACCGGATTAACTTATGCCGGCCGAACCGAGAAAACGGTCCTATATGTAAGTACCAATAATTTTTTATCATTCTAAGTGCTAGTGTCAAAAAACCCAAGAAAATCCAGAGTACAGGTGTGTAGTGAAAAAGTGTTAATTATCAATTTTCATTAAAAATAAATTCCCGTCAAAATTAGTAAGAAAAAATCTAGATTAAACTTTTACTTCAAAAAAATAATGGAAAACCCAGCCCCAATTCCTGCGGTTGCACAGTTGACCATGCAACAATTTATTGAATTAAGAAAACTACCAGATTTTATTCGTGATTTACAAAATTTTGATGGTAAGCCAACAGAACTATTAGTATGGCTTACAGATGTTGAGGGCATTTTCTGCATGTACAGAGATGCCGGAGCCACGGAAGCTCAAATTGATTTAATTGAATGCTCCGTGAGACGAAAAATTAGAGGCGAAGCAGCCGATATTCTCAATTCGAACAACATTGTGCTTGATTGGGCACAAATAAATCGACGTTGCTTCTATATTACAGGGATAAGTGTGATATAAAAACATTGGACTTCGAATTAACAACTATTAAAAAGAACTCCAATGAAAGTTTAGACAGTTACTACTCCAGGGTGAACGAACTACTTTCATCCATAGTAGCTCAAATTCAAACGGAGGAAAAACTGTTCCTCCATGCAAATTCACACATTGACTATTTTCGAGAAAAAGCAATAGATGCATTTATTCGAGGGTTAGAAAAACCTCTGTGTCATTTACTAAAAACATTCAATCCAAAGACGTTAAACCAGGCGTATCAGTTTTGCCTAGACTACCACAATATGGATACCAGATCGGCACCCTTCCGAAATGAACATTTCACCCCAACTCCCAAACCAAGGGATTTGGAAATCAATAGGCTTCCTCCTAGACCACCTGCAAGGAGATATCCATTTCCCACCAATTCCAGCCCCAAGGAATTTTCCGCAGATGCCATTATTTGGCAGGCAACACTTTCAAGCCAATCCTTTCACCCAAATCAGACCTCAGTACCAGCCTAATCCGTTCCAAGCACCCACAGCCTTGGGCTGCGAAACCATTACCGAAACCCGAGCCGATGGATATTGACCAGAGTATGAGAACACACAATTTGGACTATGGTAACAGGCCACCAATGAATTTTAAAAGACCCCCGCCGATATCGGGGCAAGCATATCCGTACCCATTCAAAAAGCACGCTCATCCCATCGATACCATTTTTGAAGATCGAACAGAAGATCTCTATAATTACGAATATGATTATTACAACGATTCATATCCATATTATGATATGCAATCACCGGCACAACCGGAACCTAAATTAGATACGCAAGAACAAGAACCGCAGCAAGATGAGGCTACAGCCACCCATTTTTTAGAATGGAACTCAAGTTGGTGAAACCTATATTGCTCTACATCAACATGAAGACTACTAGTGGACAGTTCTCCTTTTTAGTGGATACAGGAGCAAACATTAACTCAATCAATCCAAAACTTGCCTGGGCCTACAAGGACAGCAGGCCGTATGATTTCAATGTCGAAGGCATCACTAGTGCTAACGGTAAATTTAACGCAACCTCTGCGATAGATATAAACTTTTTCTATCCGCAAATTAATTACGTTACTAAATTTCTGTTCCATTCATTTTTCTACGGAATCATAGGGACTACTACTGAAATACTGAATGACTTAAATGCAAATATTGATTTTCCTAATAGGACTTTGACCTTGTATTCTGATAATCAGAAACTTGTCATTCCTCTCTGCGAATATTCTCAGACAAACTGTGCTTCCAATAGCGGTTTTCGAACAGTTAATCTTACTGAAGAGGAGCAGAATCAACTAAGAGTTGTCCTCGACAGCTCAAAAGTAGTTTTTCATGAAACAAATGCAAAATTAACATGCTCAACAAACGTTGAGTGCACAATCAATACCACCGATGATATTCCAGTTCATCAGAAGGTATATCGTTATCCTGCTGCCTATGCAGACGAGGTAAAGAAGCAAATCAGCAAACTCCTGGAAGATGGTATTATTCGACGATCTAGTTCAGCGTGGACGGCACCAGTATGGGTTGTACCAAAGAAACCCGATGCCTCAGGAGAGAAAAAATTCCGAATGGTGATAGACTATCGGAAGGTGAACGAGAAGACAATTCCCGATAAATATCCAATGCCCGAGATTGGTTAAGTTTTAGATCAGCTAAAGGGTCAAAAATACTTCACCACCCTTGATTTAGCGTCTGGATTTCACCAGATTAAAATGAGGGAGAAAGATATCGAGAAAACGGCTTTCGCCATCAACAACGGGAAATATGAGTTCACTCGAATGCCGTTCGGCTTGAAGAACGCTCCTGCGATCTTCCAACGGGCAATTGACGACGTGCTAAGAGATCACATAGGGAAAATATGCTATGTGTACATCGATGACGTCATCGTGTTTGGAAAGACCCTAAACGAACATTTGAAAAATCTTAAAATAATTCTAGAAACACTAAATAATGCAAATCTCAAGATTCAGTTGGACAAATGCGAGTTTTTGCATTCTGAAATAGAATTTTTAGGATTTATTATCGGTGCTGAAGGAATCAAACCTAACACTAAAAAAATTGAAGTTATCAATAGGTACCCAGAGCCTAGGAATCTCAAAGAGCTCCGTTCCTTCCTTGGAATGATGAGTTATTATCGAAGATTTGTAAAAGACTTTGCGAAAATCGCAAAACCTCTTACAAACCTTCTTCGGGGGGAAAGAAATCCCTCATCAAATAGACAAATTTCGCTCTCGAGTGATGAAAAACGATGCTTCGACAAGTTGAAGAACGTATTGAAATCGTCTGACGTTCTCATTTACCCAGATTATGGGAAACCTTTTATTCTCACAACGGACGCATCTGATTTCGCTACAGGTGCTGTCCTATCTCAAGGTGACATCGGCAAAGACAAACCGATTCACTTTGCTTCCAGAACTTTGTCTTCAACGGAAGAAAAATACTCTGTGCCAGAGAAGGAAATGTTAGCGATCTTCTGGTCTTTGCAAGTATTTAGCAACTATTTGTACGGGGCGAAGTTTAAAATTCTAACTGATCACCAACCGTAAACGTTTGCTTTATCTCTAAAAAATACAAATGCAAAACTCAAAAGATGGAAAGCATATTTAGAGGAGCATGATTATGAAATAGTGTATAAGCCAGGAAAAGCAAACGTGGTGGCAGACGCCTTAAGCAGAATTGTATGCTCCCTATCAGCAACCCAACATTCAGCCGAAAATAGCGACGACTTTTATATACCTTCGACTGAATCGCCAATCAACGTATTTCGTCATCAAGTGGTAATAAAGAAAGGACATGATAAAACAATAACAGAAACCCCATTTTCAGGATACACAAGAATTACGATTTATATAAATGAAATTAACGATGATTCATTATTACAGTTACTAAAACAACAACATACACAAAATCAACCTATATGTAACCGCCACCGGACGGAGCGAAATTACCGGAACTGTTGAACGTTTCCACTCAACGCTCCTAAAAATTTACCGAATAACAAAAACTGAAAATCCGAATCTCTCAACTCCAGACCTGATCCAACTATCCGTACAGAAACATAATTCTTCTATTCACTCTCCACAAATTTCACTCCTTTGGAAATAATTCTTCCTAAGAGATCAGTTTGAAAACTTTAGCAGAAATCAATTTTTCGACTTAGTAATAGAAAAATTTAACGAAATAGATTTTGCATTGCATTGACCCTATCAGATGTCATAAACGTTGGGATAGCTTAGGCACAGTTTGGAAATTTATAGCTGGCAGTCCAGATGCCAATGATTTGAGAATCATCAATTCTACCATAAATAATTTAATTATGAACAATAATGAGCAGATCATGATTAACCGTGAGATAAACCTACAATTGAAAGAAGCAATGTTTGAAACTAAAAAGGCAATCAATCTGTTTAACACAAGATCAGCCGAAACTTATTCTACTAAGATTTTATTTCATTTAAACTACTTATCAAAAAAATTGAACCAGATAATTGATACAATCTTGTTAGCTAAATTAGGAATAGTAAACGAAAAAATTCTGAGCCAACGTGATATCGATGTTTTAATCAATGATTTAGCTAGGGAAAATATAACGGTTCATACTGCTTTGGAGGCAATGAATTATGCGACGACATTAGTGGCAACGAACAGTATGGAAATTGCACTCATAATAAAAATGCCAAAACTCGACCCGAGAATATTCAACAAAATACGTCTATACCCAATCATTCAAAAAAATAAGCAAATTCATATAGATCATCGATTTCATCTAACTCACAAAGACGAGATTTACTCCATAAACTCAGTCGATCCTACTATATTCGATGCAAACGAAATCAATTTGGACAATTCAACCTGCATACCGAAGCTATTGAAAGGAGAACAGGCAACATGTAATTTTACCACCAACCCAGTTGAAGAAGAAGTTATTTTTCTAGACAACCAACACTTGTTCATAAACACTATGAAAAATTTCACCCTTTCATCAAATTGTGGCCTAACAAACAGAAACCTTACCGGAGCATTCATCGTTTTCTTCAGAAATTGTCAGTTATTCATCAATAATGTTTTATATAGCTTAAGAGTGAAAACCTTACCGGGAAACCCAATATAATTACCCCTAGACAGAATCGATGTGAATGTGCATCAAGAGATTCTAAACATCAGCCTGGACCATTTACATAAACTCCATCTGGAAACGAGGAAGGAGCTGGATGTTATCCGGCTATCAACGAACAGTATAAAGTGGCCAACATTATCCATTTGCGGGGGAATTATGTCCCTACCTAGCTTAATCAGTATAGCATTTCTCCTTAGATTTCTCATCCATAGATCAGCTACCATAAACATACAACCTGCAGCCAGGACCACAACAGTCGAAGATCCAGTACCAGACATCCAACCTAACATTAGAAGTTTGACAATCAGAGAAGTGAACCTCATCTCTCAGGAAGGACGAGTTAACGATGAAGCCACGCGACTCAGGTGCTGACGTCGAAGTTCATCGAGACAACCGGCAAACATCGCAATCGCCAAGCTAGGCATTTTTGTTAGACGACGAAAACGTGCGACCCAATCGATGGCAACGTGTGACCGGATGGATGGCACCACGAGGATTGCAGAGTTAGCAGTATTGAACTGTAGTTAGGGCTAATTAATTGAAATATATGCATTCGATGTTGAACGGTAGAGTAGTGTAGTTGTATTTTTTAAAAAGAGTATCACCAACTCTATTTCTTAACTCGCGCAAGCAACAAATAACCAATATAAACTGCGCAATTCAATTATCGCTGTCAATGATTGGAAATATTCAAATATGTTCGTCATTGTTTGTTACTGCCCTTAAAAGGGCTTTTAATTTAACAATAATAACATGCAGAATGGAACAATTAGTCAGCTTCAACTGAGGTTTGCCAACTCTTCCAGCCGCGCGCTATTCACATCGGATCACTCCCAGCGGTAGCAGTGTTCAAATGCAGCACTCATCGCAGCGCATTGTCAACATGCATGATTGCTACTACTGTTCTTTACGGCCCGACGTTCGACGGGAGAATGAAGTCACTCAAGGAATGATATTTATTAAATAGTCGAGGGTGACGTCATTCAAAGAAGCGTAGTGTGCTGGGTGCTCAAATCTGTCGTACGAGACACTATAGGCACGATGTTATTTGTCTGACAAAAGAGCAACAACTGATTCAAACCGGCACGCGGCACATTTATTTATAACTTTTCGTGTTCGTTTGAATTACTAAGCTGCTCCCTATTGACGGCTCTGCCGGGGATAGATTGACTGATGTATGGGAACACTATGGCAATAAAACATAATTTCAGTTAATTCCGAATTGTTTGGTGATAACCAGACGGAAATTCGTTCATGAATAACAGTTATTAGCATTCAAAATAGTGACGCAAAAACGTGACATCGTTTGATTTTAGATTTTAGAATGACACCCTGCCCCAGATAGTGCAGTAAGACATTTTCAATGTCAAAAAAGATACTTAGCTTATATAGCGGCGATTCCGGCTATTCTGGTATTCACTTCACCATCCTGGGCACCGGCGAACAAAGAACAATATTTATTCTTATTGACTTTATGCACGGCACCAAAAAACGAACTGCTTCGATCGAGAGCTCGGAGAGTTATATGAATATGGATCGGATTGGTATGAATTCCTACTTACCATTTCCTAAGCAACTCTCTTATTGGATAATCAGCAGTCAAACATGATGAAATCAGTGTGCAATCCGCCAAAATCATCGTCACAACGCAACGCAACGCAATGACTGTTCGGCATATTTTCATATGCGTTTTTTCAAGAGTGGCTGGACTAATATTTTAAATCGAGTTTTAAATCGAACACCCAACTTCCGAACAAAACTTTATTAATTTGTTTATGAATCTGATAACTTTTATGAAATACGACTTTATTTCTTTGTTTTGCATTTAAATTTTTTTTAAACTAAGAGATTACACGTTGTATATTTTTTGCCTTCCTCCTATAAAAAGGTTATGGTTCAGGTCCAGATACCCGATTCTAATACACCATTCGATTCAGTTCAACGAGAACGGGAAATGTCTACATGTATGTATGTATATAAGACCTCTCCACATTTTAAAAAAAGTTTTGAAATATACATGCGTGAGCTCCGATTTTTGTTCTATGTGCGAATTTAAAAACTTTCGCCAAAAATGACTTACTTTGGACATGATTTAGAGGTGTCTCCAATCAAAAATCGTGTATATAGCAATTCTATAGTAAGATCACTTACACTCTGCTTTAATAGGCCCTACATGCCCACATATCATCAAAGGATTTTTTTGACATTGAAAATGTCTTACTGCACTATCTGGGGCAGGGTGTCATTCTAAAATCTAAAATCAAACGATATCACGTTTTTGCGTTACTACTTTGAACGGTAATAACTTTGTTATTTATGAACGGATTTTCGTCTGGATATCACCAAACAATTCGAAGTTAACTGAAATTATGTTTTGTTGCTATAGTGTTTTTGTATTTGAATAGCACACTATTAAAAAACAAGCACAAATGAATAGATCTCGAAAACGTGAAAACTCCCATACATCAGTCAATCTATCCCCGGCAGAGCCGACGATAGGGAGCACCTTAGTGATTCAAACGAACACGAAAAGTTATAAATAAACGTGTCGGGTGCCTGTTTGAATCAGTTGTTGCTCTTTTGCCAGACAAGTAACATCGTGCCTATAGCGACTCGTACGACAGATTTGAGCACACTACGCTTCTTTGAATGACGTCATCCTCAACTATTTAAAGAATACCGTTCCTCGAGCGAGTTAATTTTCCCATCGAAAGTTGGGCCGTAAAGAACAGTAGTAGCAATCAGGAATGTTGACAATGCACTGCGATGAGTGCCGCATTAGATCACTGCTACCGCTGGGGGTGGGGACGACGGCAGGTCTAGGCATCCAGCGGCCGAGAGCTCGTGATGTCTCCTTTCCATGGCTATGATTGGCTGTATTAATTTTGCCGATGACGTCATTCTCGGATATATAACTTTCAGCATTGCTCGCGCTTGCTCATTCTCTGATCGAACGTCGGAGCGGAGACGATAGCAGTAGCCGACAAATATATTTAAATTATGCAGTGCGTTGTGTACTGCTTTGCACACCACAACTGGAGAGTTACGGCACTCAGTGTCAGTGCTAGTCAACATGCCGTTGCGATGAATCTAGTACCGCGTTGCTTTTTGCGATACTAGAGTTTTTAAACTGACAAAAAACAAATCGACAATTGATTTGAGCTTCGTGGAACACCTTGAAACTCGGTGTTTTTACACCGGCACCCTCTCTTTCTCATTTCGATTTATTTAGGTACTCGTTCCGCATAAAAGATTAAAATTTGTGCATATCGAAAATGTTGAGCCCTAGTTAGCTCAACCCATATCGAATCCTTACCCATTGGGGGCGTACACAAATGACGTAGATTTTTTTCAGCAAATTTCGACCCCTCCCTCCCCCTCGTAGCATTTCGTCGCAATATTCCCCCTCGTCGCACATCCCTCCCCAAGGTTGAGGGGTTTGACGGCATTGCAAACATCATCAGGCATATTGCGTGCATCAGAGCTAAAGAACACCTGCTTTACGGTGGTTATTGCATTACGCCTCGATAGTGGTGCATCGAGGAGACCGAGAGGGCTTATGCGCCTTGTTTATGTTCTTGTTCCTTTATACTCTGCACCTGCGCATACAAACGCTCAACCAGTGGTCTGTGCGCGGTGATATGGCCGACTGGCGGGTCGACGTACATTGACTTTTGCTGTGTGCTGTGTTTGCAAATATTGTTCCACAATTTGATGGCGGTATTCGTAGACGGAGCTCACAGTGGGAGTCATTGTATGTCCATTTATCGGTTGATGTCGTCATCGTGCATACACAAATTAAATTAATTTAATAATTGAATTAATTTAATAAATACATAAGTAGAAATCTATTAGTTGGCGCTTTGTAATGATCGTAGTTTTTCGTACTAGTGTACAATTGTTATGTGCTAGTCGTCTGTCTATCTATGTATGTGTTCGACTGAGTATTTGTGGCAGTTGGGTCAGGGAATGGATGTAGAACTGGCATATATGATAGAAAAGTGGCTTATACTTCTGGTGATCAATTTGTGCATTTGGTTCCATTCATTCGGGAAAGTCGGATTAGATAAATTAGGGTATAATGAATTTACCGACGCACGTGATTCATCCATTCCTGGCCAGCATAGCATGATGAAAGTCTAACAGCATGCAATTGTCGTTAATGGTAAATATTTGTATTTGTATTTGTATTTGTATTAATCTGTTTCTTTTGTACATCTATTAGTTCGATTTTCTATTATTGATGTATACCAAAATAGTATCGGTCACTTCTAATCAAGCTCGTTACATCTTTTTTTTCTTTATTCGGCATGTTATGATTCCTTTTATTAGTATATCTCTGCTCTACGCTATCTATACTCATATAGGTACAAACGCTGGGGGGCTTCGTGATAACACAAACCTGACCACAAACGCGACCACATACTTTCGCCCGCGATTTCACCTACATGAAAAAACCCAGGTAGTTAAGTAAACTTAGCATCTTTAAACTTTTAAACGCGGTCTCAAACGTTAACCCACCACTCGCACGATCATGAAACGGTCACGTCCGGAAGTGTTACCTCGGTCCTAGCAGTCTGATCTTCAGTTGAACGAATCAAAAAAGTGACGCTAATATTCACTAAACATGGTGACATGACCTGGAATTCTAGTGATATGGGGAAACGAACTCTCTTCTACCATCTGTACCATACACTAAAAATTAAGCATCATACTCACGGTTCGCGCGCGATCAAACAAGAATACACACTACATTATTATAAAATAGTGTATTATACACGTGACAAACACGTTAATATACAAATGCTTGAGCCCTTCGCGACCATCCACGGCACATACACCCGCGTTCTCGTGAACATGATAACATCTCGGTGATAAAGTTAATGTCTCAGCTCCTATAATTTTTCAAACGCGGTCTCAAGCGTAAACCTAAAAACTCGTGCGGTCGCACGATCGTGAATCGGTCACTTCCGGATGTTTCTATCCTTGATATCAGCAGACTAGGTCCATGCCTTCAATTGGATCAATTAAAAAAAGAAAGCTCTCATATCCACTGGACACCACGTTACATGGTGACATGAACGAGGACTCTAGTGATATGGGGTAACTTACTCCCTGTCAGAATGTGAATTGTACACCAAAAACTAACTATCACAATGAAGGTCCGCGTGACCATCCAAGAACGCACGCGTATATAGGAATGGCCACACGGTTACAAAATCCAGTCTTGTACACGCGAAGTCACATGAACGCGAGCACACGTGACAAACACGTTAACATACGAATGCTTAAGTCCTTCGCGATTAACAACGCACACCTACGTTCGCAATCGCACAAACTTAATAACACCCCGGTAATAAGGAAAACGTTTTAGCACTTACGAAGTTTCAAACGCTGTCTCAAACGCGAGCCTACAAACGTCCATTTTCGCGCGCTTATTGATCGGTCACGTCCGGAAACCATTACTCTCTGTCCTAATAACCTAGGTCCATACATTCAGTAGGACCAATCAAAAGGTAAAGCTCATATCCACTAGACAACACGTTCCATGGCGACATCGCCGGAAACTCTAGTGATATGGAAGATCTCACTCTCTTTTAGCATCTTAGCCGTACACCAAAAATAAAGTATTAGATTCACGGTCCGCGCGCGATTATCCAAGAACACACGCGAATATGCGAAAGGCATACGGTTATAAAATAGCATTTATACACGCGAAGTTACATACACGGTAGCACACGCGACATACAAACGCACACGCGATCGAACACGTTAACGTACAAATGCTCGAGCTCTTCGCGATGATCACGCGATCGCGAATCCGCTACAATTGGCCCAAAGCAGTGTTTCAGTGGGCGACATTGCCTGTCTTGTCTGCAAATTGTAGTATGTGATTCTGACAGGAAGCCCTTCCGAGAACCTAGCTCTACAGCTCCAGTAGGACAACTCTCAAAAAAAAATATTCCCCCTCGTCATACATCGTCACAAATTTGCTACACCCCTCTACCCCCTAAAGTACTACGTTATGTACTATGGCGTACTACGTTATTTGTACATGGCCCCTGGCACCGTACTGGCTGTTGTTTAAAACGGTATACATTGATCGAAATGGTAAAGAGAAAATCGAAGCGTGACTACAATATTCGCTGATTTTAAGTCATTTAAACATTACGAAAGAAATATATTGTAATTCAATTTAAACCTATCGACTCAACAAAAGTAGGTGTCAAAGCAATTATTTAAATACGCAATGAATTTATTTTTTTTAAATAAATTCATATCATATGCATGGTTTTGCACTGTCTATGTTGTTCTTTTTAGTTCTTTTCATATCCAAACACATAAAATATGTGCACGTTTCGTTGGCATCAAAAACTCAATTGATGTTTGACAACCCGGTTATCAACGACTACTGGACAAAATGAACACTTTGTCCGACCATATCCGTGAAGAGAGTAAACATACGATATTTCGATTATTGTTTCGCTTTCGCGGGCTGTTTTGGGCAAGACTAATAGAAACGAAAGCAATGAAATTCTAAATTTTCTAGAGCGAATCAGTTATAAACATAACACGGAAAACTAGAACTAGGCAGGCTCATATGGCCATGATCGAAAGTAAAGGTGAAGGTTCCATTGCCTTCTGCTGGTAGGAGTTGGGCTTGCCACCCAAGTTTAGTGGTCGTTGATAGAACATAACTCATCATCATGTTTTACCGCCGACGCCGCGAATTATATTGCACAGTGCATTTTCAATGTCGCCGTGGTCGTGTCCTGCACACAACCCTTTCATTTTTTTTAATCTTAAATACGTTTATTTAGGCCCAAATGCGGTAGCTTAACGAGGCCGATAATTCATTTTTTTAACTACATGGCACATGTTAGTGTGGGAAGGGAAAGCCGTATTTAGAGGTGGCTTGCTCCTCTCTTATGTAAGTAAAGGAAAAAGGTAGGAAGTGGGATACATATTGTGTATTGAGATTGTCATTTGCTGGTTGATCATTGTGGCGGATATGCACACTTTGTTGTAGTGGTTTCCAGCCTGTAATCGCAGGGGCGAGGGGAGGGTCCATATTTCGGACAATTATTGGCACTCCGATGCTGTCATGATGTTCTCTATATCATCTGCATGTGAGGTATGTCATGATGTTCTGGATAGACGGTTATCAAGAAGGGTATGCATCGAAGACTCGTGAAACAATGCAATATTGTAAATTTATTTATTTATTTCAAGTCGTCAATCAGATGTAGACCGGTTTCTTACAATAATTATTAAACTAACTTAACACTAGTTAAAATTTTGGTTTACTTTAAACTGCTGCTTAAGTTTTGTTTTCGACATAGTGAAGTCAATGCTTTCGCAGTGTTTGTTGTAAATATTCATCATTTGGTTTAAAGGGCCAAACTTAGCATAATTAGTGCGATGGCGAATTGTACAAAAGATGCTGCGGTTACGTAGTTATCGAGAAGGAGCATAAAAATTTAGTTTCGATAAAAGTTCGATTGAATCAATACGATGTGATACAATGTCGTTTACAAATGATACCATAGAAAATTCACGACGATCTTTCAAGGTTTGAATGTCAATTAGCATGCACCGTGCTACATAAGATGGCAAATGTAGTCCAGTCCAACCTAGTTTACGAAGAGCGAACATCAAAAACTGCTTTTGTACTGATTCTATCCGGTTTGCATGCGTTGCTGAAAAAGGCGACCAAACTATACTACAATATTCTAGTGTTGAACGCACATAGGCTACATATAATGTTTTTATTGTGTAGGGATCTTGGAAATTATAGCTGAGGCGTTTAGTAAAACCTAGTGTGCTGTTTGCTTTGTTAATTATTGTGTTATAATGATCTATGAATGTTATTTTGGAATCTATAATAACTCCTAGATCTCTTATTCTGTCACACTTTTCTACTTGTTGATTTCCCAATAAGATTCTATTGTTCTGTATATTATTCTTTCTACTCAATGTTATGGAATTACATTTTTTTACATTCAGTTTCAGCAGGCTTTTATTACACCATGTATAAAATATATTTACTTCGTTTTGAAATGTCTGAAAGTCTTCACCATTTCTTATTTCTAGAAATAGTTTCATATCATCAGCATATATAAGAACTTTTACATTTTTTAGAATGAAGGAAATGTCGTTAACAAATAAAATAAAGAATAGCGGACCCAAATGAGACCCTTGAGGGTCTCCTGATGTAACTTGAATTGGGATTGATTTTATCCCTTTAAATCTAACAGTTTGTTCACGATTTGTAAGATATGATTGTACCCATGTAAGAAGTCCTGGCTCAAACCCCATTTTTTCTAATTTAAAAAGTAGCATGGGTATGTCGATGCGATCAAATGCTTTGCTAAAATCTGTATAAAGAGCTTCAACGTGGTTTCCGTTATCCATTGCTGTTAATGTGTAGTTAATGAATTCGAGTAGATTTGTACTTGTAGAACGCCCTTTGAAAAAACCATGTTGCACATGGGTAATTCTGTTCTTGATTTGGTGGAATAAATTTTCATTAACAATCGCCTCAAAAATCTTGGGAATGCACGAGATGATAGCTATTCCACGATAGTTACGCACATCGGATTTTTTACCATTTTTAAAAATTGGAACTAGGAAAGAGCTTTTCCATGTTTTAGGAAAAACAACCTGATTCTAGAGACATGTTAAAAAGCCAAAATAAAGGAGCGGTTAGTTCTATTGACAAAGTTTTTAAAAACACCGGTGGAACGCCATCAGGTCCAGGGCTTTTAGAGCTATCCAAGTTTTTTAAGGCATCCATGATTGTATGTACTTTTATCTGTTTAATGTTAATATCTCTTGAAAGTTCTGGGAGGAATGAAAAGTATTCACGCTCTCGATCTTTCTCTGAAAATGTAGTGTAAAGTTCCTGGAAGAATGTTGCAAAAAGATTGCAGATTTCCTCTGAGTTATCGCCTACCTTTCCATCAAGATGCATTTCTGTTGGGAAATAATCCGATTTTATTTTAGTTTTTACGTAATTAAAGAAGTTTTTTGGGCAAGTTTTTATATTGCGTTCTGTTCTTGCATTGTACTCTTCAAACGCGATATCAATGGCAAGGTTCAATTGATCGCATAGATTTAAATAGTTTGTTAAGTTATCTTCGCTATTTTATTTTTTGTAGATTTTGTGTGCTTTCTGCTTACGATTTTTAAAATTTTTGATTTCTCTATTAAACCAGATGGGATGTTTTGAGTTATAGTGACGCCTTCTTCTTTTCAATGGTATATCTTCGTGAATGACTTCAAATAATATTTTGTAGAAGATGTCTACTACAGCTTCAACATTTTCTTCATTTCTTAAAATCATTTGCCATTTTATTGCATTAATTTTTTGCCTCAAGCTTTCATAGTTAGCGGACTCGTAATCAAATACCTCCTCAAATTCACTATCACCAGGTCTGTCGTTAACATGCAAGAATATAGAAAACTCAATGGCTGTATGATAAGCTTCATTCTTCCATAAGGGAGTAAGTGATTCCGTTACACAGAAGTCTTCGTCTATATTCGTCATTAATAAATCTAAATAGCAATGTCGCTGATTTCTTATGTGATTTATTTGATTAAGTCCTAAACTGGCAGATTTATCGCAAATGAACTGCAAAGTTTCATTTTCCCCTACAACAGGAAGTAGGATGCTCTCATTATCAGCATCTGGTATGAAATCAATACCGCGTTGATTGAAATCGCCATATATGTGAACTTTTACGTGCGGGGAAAGACTATTAATAATGCATTCAGCAGCATGATAAAACTTTTCGTAAGTCGTTTTTCGAGCAAAATTTGGAGGAAAATACACCGAAGCGAAAACGTGAGTTTCGTCTTTAACATGTACTTTCACCCACACATGCTCGAATTCTTTTGATTTTATAGTTTTGATAACTTCTGCATTTAGTTTTGCTGAAATCGCAATCAAAGCGCCCCCTCCTGACTTCTTACCAGATACATGACAATCACGGTCATCCCTAAATACATTGTAATTGCTCCCGAAAACTTCTTCACTTCTCACTGTTTCGTCCCAACTAGTCTCAGTTGCTAAAATTACGGAATAATGACAACCTAATATATTGTTTTGAATCACATTCATCTTAGCTGCACTTTTCATGCGGTTAAAGTTTTGGCAATAGACCAAGACTTCTGTTCTTGACTGAGATTATCTTGGAGAAGTGTTAGTTGAATGGGAATTAATTAGACCTAGCTCTACCTCTTCTAAATCTTGAATCGCAATATGATTTGTCAATTCATTATTATCTTGCTCTAATGAGCGCGTCGATAGCGGCAAAAACACTGACAGGCGCCAATTCCGGAGGGGTACATAGGTGTGGCAGCAGCTGTTCGATGTGAGGTGCTAGGTTGGTCGGTAGGGCACGGGTTTAAAACATCACCTCTCTGGAATGCAATGGTAGGTCTGAACGAAGTTGAAGGTGGCCTCGAAAAACGTTTCTTTGCCTCAGACAGTAGCTCTCTATCCAACGGAAGATTGTCGATGTCGCGGCGTTTGTTATCGTGGTACGAAAATCTGCTGTGGTTGTAATTACATCCGTTATTTTTGTCGAAAATTGTGTGGTGCTTGTAACCGTGATTCTTGCGACGCTTAGTATTATTATTACTGTTACGGGTGGTGTCAAGTGCATTAGCGGGCCTCTGTTTATTCCGTTTCTTCTTCATTCTTGCTTTCTACGCCGCTTTTTGTTGATTGAGACGACGCAATTTACGTGCGTCGTATTCGGACCAATCAGCCTTCCATACCTTAGAGTTGCCAAGGAAACGCCAGCCTGAGTTACTGGCTGCCTCGATGGACATCTCAGCCTCTAAACTAGGGGAGGAATCTGTTGCGGGTGAAGCAGCAGTCTTTTGTTCCAGTGAGATTACTGCGCTAGAAATTTGCTTTAACTCATCAATAATATCATCCGTGAATATTGGGTTTACATAACTCATATTCTGAGCCGAACAGTTGTTAGCCATGTCAGCTATCACGCTGCTGACCTTTTCAATTTCTGAACAAATTTGTTTCAACTCGCGTGTCATATCTGTGGTCAGTTCATTGACATAGGCTGCGATGTTGTTTTTCGTAGCTTTCATCGATATGTCGAATAATGATGTTAAGTGATTTTTTGTGGCAACGACATCAGTTTTGCCAGTTTTGTTGGAAGCAGCCAGCTCATTCCACAACTCCGAGGTTTTGGCTATGTGTGCAACCGCGTTATTATGATTAGCTGCAGTTGTTTTAATTTCGCCTTTCAACTCGTTTAAGAGCATTTCGATACATTCAAATCCATCTCGGACATTGAAGTTGCTAAATGTGGATGTGAGTTTGTGATTCGACTCCATATCTAGCTTGTTGAGGTTGATGGCTTCTTGTTGTTGTCTGTACAGTTTATCGAAATTTAACTCCATCACGAGACGCTTCTGGCACTCGTAGCATATTGGCAGCATGTATGTTAGTATTCTTTGCTCATGAGTCCTCTGAGCACCAACGCATGCAGCGTGGAATTTTTTCCCGCATGATCCATGGCAGTACCACACATGTTTGTCGTCACTCACTGTACAATTATTAATCGCGCACGGCATGTTTTACTTACGCAGCAATGATAAATGAAAACAATACAAATTAAAACACGCACGGTTAAACTTTAAACGGCGCAAATGGAAACGCGACCGAACTGTAACAACGACATGAATACAGGGATAGGTTAGTGAGGTTCTACTGTGAATGAGAGGGGAAAATGTATTAAATTTGGACATCAATTGTTTTCAAAAAGATATAGATAAGAAAAATATAGAGGTGGTCACGGCTTGCCAGGACGTCCCGGACTGGCACATAGGGTGATCTACCTCGGGCCCGAAGGGAATCTATTAGTGGGGACCTGGCAACACAGTACTCTGCGCACAGCCAAACAACATGCTCGATGTCGTGATAGCCGTTCTCACAAACACAATGATTACTTGCATCAAGCCCTTTACGACGGAGATGCGCATCAAATGTGTAATGATTGGACATGAGCCTTGACATCGTATGAATAAAGTCCCGGTTCACATCCAATCCCTTAAACAAAGCATTTGTTGATACCTTCGGGATAATGGAATGTAGCCACCGTCCCAGATGCCCATTGCCCCATGAAGTTTGCCAACTTTCGAGCGTCCTCTGACGAGAGATACTGAAAAATTCATTGAAGCAAATTGGTCTTTCGTAAGTGTCGCCCTCTAATGCGCCCACCTTGGCTAAAGAGTCCGCCTTCAGAATATCGCATCGAATGAGCAATCGATATGAGAGGTTCCAGAAACCAATTTTCAGCGGGAGAACGCCCGCCAGCACTTCTAAACTCATCGTATGAGTCGAGTGCATGTAACCCAAGTCAATACGCAAGCAACGATACTGGATTCGCTCCAGTTTGATGAAGTGTATGTTCGCAGCGGAGCGAAAGCAGAAACATCCGTACTCCATAACTGATAGTATCGTTGTTTGGTACAACCTGATCAGGTCTTCTGGATGTTCCGGTTATTGTACGGAGAAAGTTGATCCTTCGTTGGCGCTTCTGTTTCAGATACCTAATGTGACATCCCAGGTTCCTTTAGAGTCGAACCATACCCCGAGTTATTTGAAAGTTGAAGCCTAAGCAATAGTTTGATCCGATATTGAAGCTGTAGTTGCGCTGATTCACGCTTCCTAGAAAATACGACTAGCTCAGTTTTCTCCATGGAGAACTCGATACCCAACTGGAGAGCCCAAGCAGACAAATTGTCCAAGGTATCTTGCAGTGGTCCTTGCAAGTCGACGGCTTTGGAATCTGTGATGGAGACCACACCGTCATCTGTAAGCTGATTTAGCGCGCAGGAATTGACAAGACATTCGTTAATGTCATTCACGTAAAAGTTGTAGAGAAGAGGGCTGAGACATGAGCCTTGGGGAAGGCCCATGTAGCTAAATCGTGATGTCGATAAATCACTATACGAGAAATGGACAAATTTTCAGACAACAGGTTTAGCAAAAAGTTATTTAAAATTGGTGAAAGACCAAACTGATGCAACTTCTCATAAAGAATGTTGATAGAAACTGAATCGGAAGCCCCCTCAATATCCAAGAATACTGATGCCATCTGCTCTTTGTTAGCATATGTCATTTGAATTTCTGTTGAGAGCAACGCAAGACAATCGTTCGTCCCTTTGCCTTTGCGGAAGCCAAATTGTGTATCTGACAGTAAGCCATTTGCTTTGAACCAATTGTCGAGGCGAAACCATATCATTTTCTCGAATAACTTCCGGGTACAAGATAGCATTGCAATCGGTCGATACGAGTTGTGGTCGAAGGCTGGTTTTCCTGGTTTTTGGATGGCGATGACACTCGCTTGTCTCCTATCATGTGGGACAATATTACCCTCAAGAAACTTATTAAATAAATTCAACAAGCGTCACTTGGCAGAGTCTGGTAGATTCTTCAACAAGTTGAATTTGATTCTGTCTGGCACTGGAGCTTTATTGTTACATGATAAAAGAGCAAGTGAGAAATCCACCATCGAAAACGGTGTTTCGTTCGCGGTATTGTAAGGCGACGCGGCGCGGTAGATTTTCTGTGCCGGGGCGGAATCCGAACAAATCTTCTTGGCGAAATCCAATATCCAACGGTTTGAATATTTCACGCTCTCGTTAGTACTGTTTCGGTTTCGCATACGTCGGGCCGTGCCCCAAAGAGTGCTCATCGATATTTCTCTTGTTAACCCGTCGACAAACCGGCGCCAGTAACAGTATTTCTTGGCTTTCATTAAATTTTTCATTCGCTTTTCAAATATCGCGTACAGTCGATAGCTAGTGACAAACCCGTCGTTCCAGAAGGTTTTATACGCGGCAGCCTTCTCCGCGTACACGTCTAAGCACTCTTTGTCCCACCACGGGTTGGGAGATCGTTTTTGGGTGTTCCCGTCGGGTACTCGTTTCGTCTGAGTTTGAATCGCGATATCGAGAATCGAGTTGGACAAAAACTTATACTCTTCCTCCGGGGGAAGTACCTGTGTTGAATCGATAGTTTTGGATATCTCAGCAGCGTAGATCTTACAATCAATGTTTCGTGTGAGGTCATAGGAAACATTGATTGGTTCCGAAGGTCTTGAACGAGTGGTGATTGCAATTACAATCGGCAGGTGGTCACTACCGTGGGTATCAGACATTACCTTCCACTTGCAATCTAACCGTAGTGATGTCGAGCATAGGGATATGTCCAGTGCACTTGCTTGCGCTGGTGGTCTAGGAATCCGTGTCATTTCCCCTGTGTTCAGAATTATCATATTGAAGTTGTCACAAAGGTCTTGAATTGTCGAGGATCGATTATCGTCGTACAGACATCCCCACTCTGTACCGTGAGAGTTAAAATCTCCAAGAAGCAGGTGGGGCGATGGAAGGGGTCCAATCACGTTAGAGAGTCTTAGATATCCCATCATGGCCCTAGCAGGAATTTAAATAGAAGCAATGCAAAGATCTTTGCCTTTTATTGTTGTTTGACAAGCAACAACTTCAATGCCTAGCGTCGAAGGGAGATTGATTCGATTGAAGGAGTAGCACTTTTTGATCCCTAAAAGTACCCCTCCATATGAGTTTTCTCGATCCAAGCGGATACTGTTAAAATCGTGGAAGTTGAGGTTTATATTAGAAGTGAGCCATGTTTCACATAGGAAAAAGACATCACAATTATTGTAATCTAGCAAGCGTTTTAATGAATCAATTTTGGGTATAATACTTCTGCAGTTCCACTGTAAAACAGTGATCAGATCCGTGATTCCGTTTAATAAGTTAGCCATCGAAGGATACGATCGCTGCAAGCAGGGGCCATTGTTCAGTCAACAGTAAAAATGTTCTTACTATTGGTAGAATAACAACCAGCAAGCTTTTTAGAGGATCGGTAATGTTGAAAGTTGTGAATATCCAGTCCACAATGTCAGAGAATTTAAGGAATCCCGTTTTAGGTTGAGTTTCTGACTGTAAAATGGGAGAACTTGGGATTTTTGGTGCCCCAGGGAGTGCTGGGAACTCCTGCTGGTATCTCAATTTCCCAAAACCAGGAGGTATTATCTTCGGATTTATGGCACCACTTCCAGTTAATGAATTATTTTTATTTTGCGTTCTTGTTTGGGACAACTTAGGACCCTTACGAGGAAGTTCAGATGAGTTTTGATTAGGTCTTTTCCTAGAGTTTCCAAGCAGAGCCAAAGAATGCTCCTTGCAAGGGTCGTTAGAGCCGTTAGCGTCAGTTGGCAAGAGAACGAATGGGTTTTTGCAGATAAATGGAACAGTTCTTTTAAGAATTTCTGCGTAAGAGCGTCTGGAGCGATCTTTGGCGGATCGCTTCAGTTTATCCGCGCGCAGTTTGTACGTTGGGCATGTCAAAAGTTCATGCGGATTCTTCCCACAGTAAACACAGTTCTTAGCTGGCCTACTGCAAGTATCATCCGCATGTCGCTCCCCACATTTACCGCAGTGTTGCTTGTTGCTACATTAGGTGGCCGTGTGACCTAGCTGCTTGCAATTGGAACAATTCATGACCCGCGCTACAAACAGACGCACAGGTAGACGAGCGCCTCCCACTTCAACGTTTACGAATCATCTCCTTCTGATGATTTCAAAAGCGTTGTATCATATTGTAGCAGAAATGGGCTTCCGCTCATTATCGGCAGTGATGCGAATGCTCATCACATCATTTGGGACAGCTCAGACATCAATCTGAGAGGCTCTGAACTGATGGAGTACATAAGTAGTACAAATCTCCATATTCTGAATGTGGGAAACCGACCAACTTTTGCGAGGTCTGGGAGGGAGGAGGTGTTAGACATAACACTTTGCTCTGATAGAATTTTGCATGAACTGGGAAATTGGCAGGTTCCAAATGAAACTGAACCGTCTCTATCCGATCATAAATATATATTTTTCGAGCATTTTGATGTCACCTTCAATGTGGTGACATATCGTAATCCTAAGTCTACAAACTGGGACCTCTTTTTGGAAAACTTAGCGACTAAATTTCATGGATATTTTCCAACAATTAGTCAACTAGACGACTTAGATGACGTCGTGGATACGACAAACTCATTCATATTAGCATCCTACGAAGAAGCTTGTCCACTTCGTACTGTTAAATCGACTAGGGGAACCCCTTGGTGGAGGGCTGAGCTTGAAAGAATGAAGAAAGTTATGAGAAGAGCTTGGAACCGGCGTCAGCGTGATGACTCCAGGGCTTTCAGGTCAGCTCGTAGTGCATATAAGAAATGTCTTAGATCTGCAGAACGGGCTGGCTGGCAAAGCCTATGCACTAATGTCTCTAGTCTGAACGAGGCTAGCAGATTAAATAAAATTCTCTCCAAATCGAATGATTTTCAGATGAACTCCTTGAAAACCAGAGATGGTGTTTATGTGACAGACGAAAAAGATGTTCTTAATTGTCTCTTCGACACACACTTTCCAGGTTGTATCGATCCGGAGTTGATCAATGTTCACAGATCTCATTCTGGTGATTCGGACTCGTGGGCGCTAGCACGCACATTGGTTTCCACTGAATCGGTCAAGTGGGCAGTTGACAGCTTTGCTCCATACAAATCACCCGGAAAAGATGGGATACTTCCCGTGCTACTGCAAAAGGGATTTGATATTCTTAAACATATCTTGAAAAAGATTTTGCTTTCCAGTCTTGCTACCGGGTATATCCCGAAAGCATGGCGAGAAATAACTGTTAGATTTATTCCCAAAGGGGGGCGCTCAAGCTATGAAGAAGCCAAGAGTTTTAGGCCTATCAGCTTAAGTTCTTTTCTTCTGAAAGCTTTGGAACGGATAATCGATCATCACATCAGGAACGTTAGTTTAGTTGAATATCCTCTGCACAAAATGCAACATGCATATCAGTGTGGGAAATCCACGATCACTCTGCTTCACGATGTTGTTTACAACATTGAGAAAGCCTTCTCGCTCAAGCAATCTAGCTTGGGTGTATTCCTAGATATTGAGGGTGCTTTTGACAATGTGTCCTTCCAGTCTATTCTGGAAGCGACGCGCGGTCATGGGATACCTGCATGTATCTCAGGTTGGATAAACGCAATGCTTAGTAACCGCATACTTTGCTCGTCACTGCGACAGGCTGAGATACGGAAGTTGAGTATTTGCGGTTGTCCTCAGGGCGGCGTTCTGTCACCTTTGTTATGGAACTTAGTAGCTGACGGCTTGTTGAAGAAACTCAATGAGCTTGGATTTCCAACCTACGGGTTTGCTGACGATTACCAAATACTAATTACTGGATTTTGCATCGGAACAATCTTTGACTTGATGCAACAGGCATTAAGAGCTGTCGAACAGTGGTGTCGACAAGTTAAACTATCAGTTAACCCAAGCAAAACTTCAATGGTTCTTTTCACGAAGAAGCGAATAACAACCGGGGTTCGTCCCTTGCAGTTCTTTGATTCTGAGCTGCTGTGTGCAGATCAAGTCAAATACGTTGGAGTCATATTGGATTCCAAACTGAATTGGTCTGCTCACATTGAGTTCAGAGTCAAGAAAGCGTGCATGGCCTTCGGGCAGTGCAGACGAACTTTTGGAAAGACCTGGGGTCTCAAACCTAAATACATCTATTGGATTTACACGACAATTGTACGTCCAATACTGTCATACGGATGCCTTGTGTGGTGGCAGAGGGGAGAGGTGGTGACAGTCCAGTCAAAGCTAAACCATCTGCAAAGAATGGCGCTCATGGCGTTGACTGGTGCTTTCACCACGACTCCGACTGCTGCTCTTGAGGCACTTCTAAATATCAAACCATTACACATACACTTAAAACAAGAAGCACTATCATGTGCATACAGACTGCAGGTTACTGGGCTTTGGAACAGTAATCATGTTGATCTTGCTACCAGTCATACACGATTGTGGTCACAAATGGTTACATGGGGTGAAGATATTCTTGCTCCCAGCGATATTACACTCACTTGTAGTTTTCCTTACAGGACATTCCATGTTAAGATTCCCTCTCGAGAGGAGTGGTTGTCTGGCTTTATGGAAAGACAACAACAAACGCAAGTGGTTTGTTACACTGACGGTTCTCTGATGGAGGGACGTGCTGGTGCTGGTGTCTACTGTCGTGAAATGAGACTGGAACAATCTCACTCACTAGGTAGATACTGTACTGTATTCCAAGCAGAAATCTTTGCGATTATGTGCGGGGTGCAATCGGCCCTTCAACTGAGTTTGTCCGGCAGAGTTATAAACTTCTGCTCCGATAGTCAGGCTGCAATCAAGGCCCTTAGCTCAGACAAATCCCGGTCCAAGCTAGTGATCGCGTGCCGAACCCAAATCGAAGAACTAAGCATTGTCAACACTATCTACCTTGTCTGGGTGCCCGGACATTGCGGTATTACTGGAAATGAATGGGCTGACGAATTGGCCAGGGCAGGTTCAGCGATTGACTTCATTGGTCCTGAGCCCGCGCTGCCAATTTCGACAAGTTGGATAAGGGAAAAAATACGGTCCTGGGCTTCGTCCGAGCACCGCAATTATTGGAGAAATCTACAAACGTGTCGCCAAACAAAGGCGTTTCTAGAACAACCATGCCCAGTGGTTTCGAAAAATCTCTTACATTTTTCGAAGCTCCACTGCGGCATGCTGACCAGGGCTTTAACCGGCCACTGCAAACTCAATTATCACATGGCAACTATTCAGCGCGCTGAGTCTTTTTCATGTGATCTTTGTGAATCCGACTACGGAACTTCATATAATCTGATATGCAACTGCCCAGCGTTAGCGCAATTGCGATTACGAGTCTTCAGCCGTCCTTATATAGACGAAACCATGTTTGGTCGACTGAAACTCAGAGACATACTAAAGTTTCTTATCCAATGTGGTAAAGAGCTTTAGGCTTATTCGCAGGCAAGTTGAACTACTTGTGAGTTTAATTTACCTGTTGTTTATTTTTTGTTTTGTGCTGTTTTTCCGACCCTTCCAAGTCTTCCCCACACCTCCTTGTCCTTTCCTTCCGCTCAGGAAATGATGAAAACACACGGCAAGGCACAAATCCCCGACTATGTACGGGGAACGTGCCATTTGAGCCAATATATTCTGATTCCTGATTCCTGAAACACAGTTCTTAGCTGGCCTACTGCAAGTATCATCCGCATGTCGCTCCCCACATTTACCGCAGTGTTGCTTGTTGCTACATTAGGTGGCCGTGTGACCTAGCTGCTTGCAATTGGAACAATTCATGACCCGCGCTACAAACAGACGCACAGGTAGACGAGCGCCTCCCACTTCAACGTAGCTCGGAAGTGCAGATCCGGCGAAGGTTACGCGAAACGAGTCTGATGGATAGTAATTCCCATCTTCGATGGACTTTGAGTGCAATTGCTTGCACTACAAAATCTTAACTGATTGAAGGTTAGGGCCCTTAAAGCGGCCAACCCCATCATTCATCAGATCATAGAGAGTTAGACCCGCATTACTTACCACATCGTCGATCTCCACATCACGAGAAGGAATGTAGACACGATACTTCAGCGTAAAGAGGCTATTGCTAACGATACCATTGGCCTGTTAAATATAAAAAATATCGATAAGAAAAGGGAAAAAACCAAACATTTCACCAGTTGGTTCCTGACGAGCTGGTAGGTGAATTGATCCTTCGTTTCTTCGTAGAGAGCTGGTATAGCTCGTCTAAAAAAATCCGTCTTTCAGGTAAGAAAACTGTTTAGAAACGCACTACACTGCACTACCTGACACAATTTAACGTTTATAGTGTTTATAATGTTTATACTCCAGCCCTTGCTGGGATAAACACCTTCACCGATATCGCCTAACTCAAGGTAATGTTACAACAACAAACTCGACTTTATCGAAAGAGCGTTCGGTTACGAATGATCAATTAGTTACAGTTTTCTCATAATACAAATATTTTGCAAATTTTGACGGGACCCCAAATATTTTCTTTTTCGAGTAGAATGTAACGTTTGTTTCCCCAAGTGGCTATTTTGGGAAACAGATGACAAAAATAGGTCTGTTTGCTTCAACTTGAACAAATACATCGCAAGATTAAATCAGCTTGGATACTAACAATTTTTTCAGATTTGTTGAAGGTCTAATGACAAATGAATTTGGAAGTATCAGGATAGATCTGAGTCGTGACAGTTGCCACGAACACGATTGGGTGAGATCGGGGGTGGGGAGGGGCGACAAATGAGGAATGGTAAATGATGATTAGTGCTGTGACATTATTTTTGTATATAGGGCAAAATTTTGATTCCTTACATCTTCATTATACATAATGCAACTCACAATTTTTACGCCACAATTAGTACGGCATAAATCTTGCAAAAGAAGATAAACTTTCACTAGAATTTTGTTAATCAAAAAAACACAGTTGCTCTCGGTGATGCTACGAGTATAATACGAATATGAATTATGTTAGAAATCTATTTTCTCACTACTAGGTGGATAAGTTGGTGATCTGTGCATTCATATACCATCCAATAAATAAATACATCAACTCTGGACAAATTTTCGCTTTGAAGTGAATTTAAACATTATTTTGTCTTTGAAGTAGACTTGCGTATTAATTTTTTTTAAAATAGTGATTAATTATTAAGTAAATTCACAAAATATTTTCGGAATCGTGTTCCTTGAATCACGCCGATGTATTTTCATACCTCGATATGCAAAATCGGTTTAGTTTTGCCCCAAAAACACCTGTAAAACCGTACTCTGTATGTAGCGATCTCATTTTTAGTTAGTGGAATTTGGTAAGCGAGTTTGTTTAATATCTCTGCCGTTCGTGAACGAATTTTGACAATCTATAGCTTGTTTGAAATATATTTTTACAGGCTATGTATATAGTATGGCTGCACTGCTTTGTTCGAAAGTTATTTGTTTTGAACCCTTTGTGTTCTGATAAAATCATCCATATCTCAGAAAGTAAACAACATATCGAAAAACAAAAATAATAGTGTCAAATGGCAACGTTAGGCTTTTTTTCAGGCTAGTTTGGTTAAGATCGGTTCAGTAGTTGCTGAGATAATTACATGACATTAGTGCACATACATACATACCCACACACCCCACACACACACACACACACACACACACACACACACACACACACACACACAAACATACACAGAGTGAGTAGGCTAGATCCACCGTCGGGGATTAGACCGAGTAGACCGTGTCGAATAGCTAGCAGTGGGTCGTTGGGGCGCCGGTGAACCGGAAGCTCACACCTACTGGCTGGCCCGTTGAGTAGGCTAGCTCCACCATCGGGGACTAGACCGAGTCGACGAAGCGGGGAGCTAAGTGGCTCACAGAAAGGTACATCGGGTCGGGAGCAATCTACCGCCGGGGAATTCACGGTAGGGTAGATTCGCCGCCGTGGACTACCCGACAGAATCGTGACGAAAAGGGGAGCTAATTGGCTCACGAGACAAACACCGGTACAGAGAGAAATTCCGTTGACGAGGAACTCTCAGTCGGAGTAGGATAATATCCGAGTTATTCTCGATAAAGCTGGGAGCTAAATGGCTCAAGGAAGCGGGAATCGGTGTCGGGGGAAATTCCTCCTTCGGGGAACTATCGGTCGGAGGAGTGTGAGCTCATCGTTGGGGACTATCCAAATAGATCGCGATAACGCCGGAGCTGAATGACTCACGGAAACACGAGCTAAATGGCTCAATGAATCAGCACCTACACCGCTAATGGGGACGAGAGCTAAACGGCGACGTAGATAGACGAAGACAACAAGCAAGAGAAGAGTCGAGAGTTAAATCAAAGCTCATAGGTCAAGCCACTCCATGGACCAAGCGAGGCTCTGAGATAGAGCAGAAGAAAGAGGTGCGACGGAAGCACAACGAACACCCCCCCCCCCCCCCCCACGAAGTAATACGATGACGTAGTTCCATGGGGAAGATGGGCGTAAAAAGCAAGGAATGTTTTTAGTGGTTAGGCACGAACGTGAGTCCCACACAGTGCCAATACACTACAGGCCAGGTTTTTGAAGCTTTTTTAACATTATTATAAAAAACACACACAGACATTGTCCCAATTTGTCGAGCTGAGTCGATTAGTATATGAGACTCGGCCCTCCGGGCCTCGGAAAAAGTTTGCAAAGTTTGACCGAATTCTATACATTTCTTTTGTAAGAAATGTAAAAAATCAAGATTAAAGAGACTATATTTGCTGTATTTTTGGATCTAAAGCGCGCTTTTGAGACAATTTCGAGACCTTTAGTTTTGCGAACTTTAGAGCGATTTGGTATCAGAGGGATAGCACATAAGTGGTTTGAAAACTATTTATGTTAACGATTTTGTGTCTAGAAGTCTCGGCAATCCTCTTGGGGTGCCACAAGGTAGTGTTTTGGGTCCTATTTTATTTATTACTAGCTAATACCCAGCGCGCGTTGCTGCGACTATCAACGAAATATTAGGAAAACACAATTAGTTCTAAAGCGCCATCTGGCGGACAGATAATCCCCAACCAATAGCACACAAACACGATCCATAATAAATGGCCACTTTGTATAAATTTTTACGGCAATCCGTTCAGTCATTTGGGAATCCATAAATCATATATATATATATATATATATATATATATATATATATATATATATATATATATATATATATATATATATATATATATATATATATATATATATATATATATATATATATATATATATATATATATATATATATATATATATATATATATATATATATATATATATATATATATATATATATATACAGGGTGTTTGGTTCATGGTTAAGAATCTCTCGGGGGGTGATAGACTGCCATATTTGGAGAAAAAAATTGCTCTACACATACCATCAAATCTCAACCGTTACAGAGTTATTGAACTTTTTGTGTAAAAAACTTATTTGTTCTTAAATACCTCTAACTTTAAAAGTATACTTTGTATTTTAAATATTTCAGTTCCATTCGAAAGGTGAGAAAATTTCGCATTGAGCGATGCCCTCACATGTTTCAGCTAATGAGTTTAAGTAGCCTTTTCAAAGTAATTTATTGAAAATTAAACAATTTTAAACAATTTTTCGTTCATTTCTTGAAAATCCTAATAGTTAACCTTATCAATTTAATAATTCAGATTGTTAGTCTTAATGAGCTGCTTAATTCGTTCTTTGTCATGATACACTTACCTTTTCTTATTTTCACGATTTTGGGTTATTCAACTTGGATATTTTTATCTCATTTTCACTAGTACCAGCTCTAATTGAAAAATTATGGCACTTATTGTACTTTTTTTCTTTTTATTCGAAAGCCAGGAAAATTTTACAGTGAAAAATGTATTAATACCTTTCAGTTAAGTGAATTTAGTATTCTTTTAAAAGTAAATTAGTTTAAAGTTAGTGCTATTATTAGCATTTTCGTTATTTTTCTTTTAATAGTAAATAATAAACATCACCATTATTATCATGGAAATAATGCATCTCAGCAAGTTCTACAGTTCTTTCTTTGACTCCATTCAATTATCTCTTTTGGTTTCGACGCAAAATCGTTTTTATCACATCGTTTCATATGCAAAAATAACGATTTCGAACCCACTACATTTGTGGCGAGCTCATGCTGTGTTAACTATTAAATAGCAGCAAAATGGAAAGAGATATAGACAAAACGTCAAATAAAAAGTTATAGAGAACATTAAGGGGTATCAAATGAACAATAGTAACGATAAATTTTGTTGATTAATAATTAGAATAATTATAAAACTCTACAAAAACACAAATTTTGAGTTATTTCGTTAGTTAAAAATCATTTAGTACACTTAACTAAAAGATATTTGTACATACATATGATAGGACATTTTCTCAGCTTTCCAATGAAATCTTGTAAATAACGATATAAAGCATATTTTTTAGATTAGAGTCTTTTAAGCACTTGCAAGTCGGTTACAGGAAAAGTATAGTAATGAAATTACAAAGAAATGAGAAGAGATAGAAATATGACTTCCAAGAACAAATTATGAATCGTCCTAAAACCCAACTTTTGGATAATGGATATTGCTATAATCATGCTTCATTATTTCGAGAAAATTAACAAAAACCTCCTCAAAAACACTAGCTTTTAACTACTTCACAGCTAAAAGGTAATTAAAACTAATTACTTAAAAGATATGAGAACACCATTCAATAGGAAATTTTCTCACATTCCGAATGGAACTGAAATATTTAAAATACAAAGTATACTTTTAAAGTTAGAGGTATTTTAAGACAAATAAGTTTTTTACACAAAAAGTTCAATAACTTTGTAATGATTGAGATTTGATGGTATGTGTAGAACAATTTTTTTCTCCAAATTTGGCAGTCTATCACCCCCCGAGAGATTCTTAACCATGAACCAAACACCCTGTATATATACAGGGTGTTTGGTTCATGGTTAAGAATCTCTCGGGGGGTGATAGACTGCCATATTTGGAGAAAAAAATTGTTCCACACATACCATCAAATCTCAACCGTTACAGAGTTATTGAACTTTTTGTGTAAAAAACTTATTTGTCTTAAAATACCTCTAACTTTAAAAGTATACTTTATATTTTAAATTTTTAGGTCCATTCGAAAGGTGAGAAAATTTCGCATGGAGTGATGCCCTCACATGTTTCAGCTAATGAGTTTAAGTAGCCTTTTCAAAGTAATTTATTGAAAATTAAACAATTTTAAACGATGTTTCGTTCATTTCTTGAAAATCCTAATAGTTAACCTCATCATTTTAATAATTCAGATTGTTAGTCTTAATGAGCTGCTTAATTCGTTCTTTGACATGATACACTTACCTTTTCTTATTTTCATGATTTTGGGTTATTCAACTTGGATATTTTTATCTCATTTTCACTAGTACCAGCTCTAATTGAAAAATTATGGCACTTATTGTACTTTTTTTTTTCTTTTTATTCGAAAGCCAGGAAAATTTTACAGTGAAAAATGTATTAATACCTTTCAGTTAAGTGAATTTAGTATTCTTTTAAAAGTAAATTAGTTTAAAGTTAGTGCTATTATTAGCATTTTCGTTAATTTTCTTAAAATAGTAAATAATAAACATCACCATTATTATCATGGAATTAATGCATCTCAGCAAGTTCTACAGTTCTTTCTTTGACTCCATTCAATCATCTCTTTTGGTTTCGACGCAAAATCGTTTTTATCACATCGTTTCATATGCAAAAATAACGATTTCGAACCCACTACATTTGTGGCGAGCTCATGCTGTGTTCACTATTAAGGCTCAAGTTACCTCAAGGCTTGGTAGTGTGCGTAAGAAAAATTGTGTTCAGCTTTGCTACCAGATTATCCGTTTAAACCTTTTCAAAACTCTAAAAGAAGAATATCAGTCGATTTATTAGATCATTACGATTCAATTCATGCAAAATACCTGCTGGAAAAACCATCGGCTTAGCTGAATGGTGCTTTTGAAAAAGTGGCTGTGGTTTTTTCATTGCGCAGTTGTGCAGCGTACCCCAGCACGGTGTGGTAGTGTGACAAAAAATCACAGGCACTTTTTTAAAAGCACCATTGAGCGAAACCGATAATTTTTACAGTAACTATTTTGTATGATTTGAATCGTTGTGATCTAATAAATCGGCTGATATTCTTCTTTTAGAGTTTTGAAAAGATTTAAATGGATAATCCGGTGGCAAAGTTGAACACATTTTTTCCTACCCATACTACCCAGCGTTCAAATCTAACACATGCTCAAAAAAGGTAACTTGAACCTTAAATAGCAGCAAAATGAAAAGAGATATAGACAAAGTGTCAAATAAAAAGTTATAGAGCACATTAGGGGTATCAAATGAACAATAGTAACGATAAATTTTGTTGATTAATAATTAGAATAATTAAAAAACTCCAAAAAACACAAATTTTGAGTTATTTCGTTAGTAAAAAATCATTTAGTAAACTTAACTAAAAGGTATTTGTATATACACTGATAGGACATTTTCTCAGCTTTCCAATGAAATCTTGTAAATAACGATACAAAGCATATTTTTTAGATTAGAGTTTTTTAAGCACTTGCAAGTCGGTTACAGGAAAAGAATAGTAATGAAATTACAAAGAAATGAGAGGAGATAGAAATATGACGTCCAAGAACAAATTATGAATCGTCTTAAAACTCAACTTTTGGATAATGGATATTGCTATAATCATACTTTATTATTTCGAGAAAATTAGCAAAAACCTCCTCAAAAACACTAACTTTTAACTACTTTACAGCTAAAAGGTTATTAAAACTAATTACTTAAAAGATATGAGAACACCATTCAATAGGAAACTTTCTCACCTTTCGAATGGAACTGAATATTTAAAATACAAAGTATACTTTTAAAGTTAGAGGTATTTTAAGACAAATAAGTTTTTTACACAAAAAGTTCAATAACTCTGTAACGGTTGATTTGATGGTATGTGTAGAACAATTTTTTACTCCAAATATGGCAGTCTATCACCCTATATATCTATATATATATATAAATATATATATATATATATATATATATATATATATATATATATATATATATATATATATATATATATATATATATATATATATATATATATATATATATATATATATATATATATATATATATATATATATATATATATATATATATATATATATATATATATATATATATATATATATATATATATATATATATATATATATATATATATATATATATATATATATAATATATATATATATATATATATATATATATATATATATATATATATATATATATATATATATATATATATATATATATATATATATATATATATATATATATATATATATATATATATATATATATATATATATATATATATATATATATATATATATATATATATATATATATATATATATATAATATATATACAGGGTGTTTGGTTCATGGTTAAGAATCCCTCGGGGGGTGATAGACTGCCATATTTGGAGAGAAAAATTGTTCTACACACACCATCAAATCTCAACCGTTACAGTTATTTAACTTTTTGTGTAAAAAACTTATTTGTCTTAAAAGACCTCTAACTTTAAAAATATACTTCGTATTTTAAATGTTTCAGTTCCATTCGAAAGGTGAGAAAATTTCCTATTGTATGGTGTTTTCATATCTTTTAGTTAATTAGTTTTAATTACCTTTTAGCTGTAAAGTAGTTAAAAGTTAGTGTTTTTGAGGAGGTTTTTGCTAATTTTCTCGAAATAATGAAGTATGATTATAGCAATATCCATTATCCAAAAGTTGGGTTTTAAGACGATTCATAATTTGTTCTTGGACGTCATATTTCTATCTCTTCTCATTTCTCTGTAATTTCATTACTATACTTTTCCTGTAACCGACTTGCAAGTGCTTAAAAGACTCTAATTTAAAAAATATGCTTTATATCGTAATTTACAAGATTTCATTGGAAAGCTGAGAAAATTTCCTATCAGTGTATGTACAAATATCTTTTAGTTAAGTGTACTAAATGATTTTTTACTAACGAAATAACTCAAAATTTGTGTTCTTTGGAGAGTTTTTTAGTTATTCTAATTATTTATCAACAAAATTTATCGTTACTATTGTTCATTTGATGCCCCTTAATGTTCTCTATAACTTTTTATTAGACACTTTGTCTATATCTCGTTATTTTTGCATATGAAACGATGTGATAAAAACGATTTTGCGTCGAAACCAAAAGAGATAATTGAATGGAGTCAAAGAAAGAACTGTAGAACTTGCTGAGATGCATTATTTCCATGATAATAATGGTGATGTTTATTATTTACTATTTTAAGAAAATTAACGAAAATGCTAATAATAGCACTACCTTTAAACTAATTTACTTTTAAAAGAATACTAAATTCACTTAACTGAAAGGTATTAATACATTTTTCACTGTAAAATTTTCCTGGCTTTCGAATAAAAAGAAAAAAAGTACAATAAGTGCCATAATTTTTCAATTAGAGCTGGTACTAGTGAAAATAAGATTAAAATATCCAAGTTGAATAACCCAAAATCATGAAAATAAGAAAAGGTAAGTGTATCATGTCAAAGAACGAACTAAGCAGCTCATCAAAACTAACAATCTGAATTATTAAAATGATGAGGTTAACTATTAGGATTTTCAAGAAATGAACGAAAAATTGTTTAAAATTGTTTAATTTTCAATAAATTACTTTGAAAAGGCTACTTAAACTCATTAGCTGAAACATGTGAGGGCATCGCTCAATGCGAAATTTTCTCACCTTTCGAATGGAACTAAAACATTTAAAATACAATGTATACTTTTAAAGTTAGATGTATTTTAAAGCAAATAAGTTTTTTACACTAAAAGTTCAATAACTCTGTAACGGTTGAGATTTGATGGTGTGTGTAGAACAATCTTTTTCTCCAAATACGGCAGTCTATCACCCCCCGAGAGATTCTTAACCATGAACCAAACACCTTATATATATATATATATATATATATATATATATATATATATATATATATATATATATATATATATATATATATATATATATATATATATATATATATATATATATATATATATATATATATATATATATATATATATATATATATATATATATATATATATATATATATATTTATTTATTTATTTCGTCAATCGATGTAGACTGGTATAGTAATTTTATTATAAATAAAACAATTTCAGCTTTTACAGAATCATTTTCTTATGCGTTAGAATTTCTTTTATGTATAAAATATTGTGTGAGTTTTAGTTTGGACATTGTAAAATCAATTGATTCGCAATAGCGGTTATAAACAGCCATCATTCGATTTATAGGGCCATATTTTGCATAATTTGTGCGATATGGAGTTATTGAGAATATGCTTCGGTTTCGTAGCTGTCGAGAAGGTGCATAAAAGTTCAATTTGGATAAAATTTCGGCTGAATCAATACGATGCGAGACGATATTATTAATGAACGAAAGCATTGCAAATTCACGACGTTCCTTCAATGTTTGTATATTGATAAGCATGCAGCGTGCTTCATAAGATGGCAAAGGAAATGCTATCCAACCTAGTTTACGAAGGGCAAATAATATGAATTGTTTTTGTACAGATTCTATTCTTTCTTCATGTGTGCTTGAAAAAGGACACCAAACGATGCTGCAATATTCCAATATCGACCTAACATAAGCAATATATAATGTTTTGATTGTATACGGATCTACAAAATGATAACTAAAGCGTTTTATAAAACTGAGCATGTTGTTAGCTTTGTGAATAATTGTGTTATAATGATCAATAAAATTTAACTTGGAATCTAATATAACGCCTAAATCCCTAATTCTTTCACATTTTGCTACAGTCTGTCTTCCTAAGGTAATCACAACATTCGATGTTTGTCGTTTTCGACTAAAAGTGATTGAATTGCATTTTTTCACGTTTAGCTGTAGGAGGCTTTTTTGACACCACGTGTGGAAAACTAGAATTTCGTTTTGGAATGTATCAATATCCTCGGCATTTCTTATCTCCAAGTAAAGTTTCATGTCATCGGCATAGATTAGTACTTTCAGTTTTTTGAGAAGGAAGGAAATATCGTTCACATATAAAATAAACAATAGAGGTCCTAAATGAGAGCCTTGTGGAACTCCTGAGGTGACTTCAATTGGATTAGATTGCTTTCCTTTGAATTTGATTATTTGCTGGCGGTTGGATAGATATGATTCTAACCACGTACGCAGCTCAGGCTCAATTCCCATCTTTTTTAATTTATAAAGTAACATTGGGATGTCGATTCGATCAAATGCTTTACTAAAGTCTGTGTAAAGTGCTTCCACGTAGTTTCCATTGTCCATTGCAATCAGTGAATAGTTAATAAATTCTAGTAAATTTGTTGAGGTCGAACGACCTTTGAAGAAGCCATGTTGGAGGTTAGTAATTCTGTTTTTTATTTGAAGAAATATTTTTTCGTTAATGATTGATTCAAAAAGTTTCGGAATGCTGGAGATTATGGCTATTCCACGATAATTGCGAACGTCAGATTTTTTCCCAGATTTATATATAGGTACTAAGAAAGAACTCTTCCATGTTTTGGGAAACTCTCCAGACTGTAAAGACATATTAAAGAGCCAGAACAATGGAGTTGTAAGCTCGGTTGCTAGGTTTTTCATAAATAATGGTGGAATTCCATCAGGGCCAGCACCTTTTGATGAATCCAAATGGTTTAGAGCATTGAAAATGTCCTCCACTATGAAATGACTGACGCCAATATCCATAGGAAAATCTGGAAGAAAAGCAAAATAATCGCGATCGCGGTCTTGTTCAGAAAAAGTTGTATATATTTCTTGGAAGAATGTTGCAAATAGGTTGCAGATTTCTTTCGGGCTATTATGTACGTTGTCATCCAAGTGCATTGTTGATGGGAAATTATCTGATTTTAATTTAGTTTTGACGTAGTTAAAAAAATTCTTTGGACTGGATTTAATCTGCTGTTCAGTTTTGGAGTTGTAATCCGCAAGTGCAGAATCTATGGCAATATTTAGTTTATCGCAAATGTCGAGATATTGTTCCAAGTGCTCGTTATTTTGATTTTTCTTGTATAGCTTGTGGGCTTTTTGTTTCCTATTTTTCAGATTTTTAATTTGCCTATTGTACCAAATAGGATGCTTCGAGCTACCGTGTCGTCTTTTCTTCTTAATGGGCACCTCTTCATGAATAATTTCGAAAATTATTTTGTAAAATACGTCCAGGGCGGTTTCAATATTCGCTTCATTCCTAAGAGTATTTTGCCAGTCGACATTACCTACCTTCCGTCTGATATTGTCATAATTAGCTTTATGGTATTCAAAGACTTCCTCAAAGTCATAGACGTTGGGTTCTTGATTTTTATGGATGAACAAAGAAAATTCAATAGCAGTATGAAAAGCTTCATTTTTCCACAAAGGAGCCAAAGATTCAGATACACAGAAATCATCCTGAGTGTTTGTAAATAAAAGGTCAAGATAGCAATTCTGTTGATTTTTTACATGATTAATTTGATTTAATCCTATGCTAGCAGTTTTGTCAAAGATGAAATTCAATGTTTCGTTTTCTCCTACGACTGGGATTAGAATATTTTCATTTTCAGAATCCGGAATAAAATCGGCATTGCGCTGGTTAAAGTCTCCGTAAATGTGAACTTTGACCTCGACCGGAAGTTCAAATAAAATTTGTTCAGCAATTTTGAAAAAGGCTTCATACGATGATATATTAGCATGCTCTGGTGGGAAATATACAGAGGCAAAAACATGTATTTCACCTGAAATGTTCGCTTTAACCCACACATGTTCAAATTCTTTAAACTTCACTGTGGGAAGAATTTCAGAATTAAATTGAGCCGAAACGCCTATAAGAACTCCTCCACCAGACTTCTTTTGAGATACTAAAAGATTTCGGTCGTCTCTGAATACGTTAAAGCCACTACCAAAAATTTCCTCACTTTTTATGCTATCGTTCCAACTTGTTTCAGTGCCTAAAATAACAGAATAAGAGGAGCTCAATACATTACTATAGATTTTGCTCATTTTAGATGCGCTCTGCATACGATTAAAATTTTGACAATATATCAAAATTTCTGAAAGCGTTTCTGATAAAGTTAATGGCAATTTGTCATACTTAGAAATATCATGCAAAACTATTGATCCGTTTTCATCCGTAACCGGTTCGTCATGGTCTGCCTCTGAAGAGTGCGTTAGGTTGGACGAAAACACGAATGCTCACAGGAACAAGCTGAACAGCGCTGAGAAAAGGAATTCGTCAGGACAGGGGTTACAAACCTATCTGGTGCGAAAGTTGAGTTAAATTGATGTACAACCGGGTATGGATTCAGTGTTTCACCACGTTGAAACCTGATACCACGCTGATTTTCAAACGGAGGCCTAGAGAATTGCACCCTTGCCGCCGCAAGTAGATCCTTATCCCGGGGAAGAGAGTTGCCAGCTGTTGGACGACCGCATTGCGTATTGTTGTTGTTGTTGCGATTATTGCTGCTATTGTTGTTTCGATTGTTGTTACGATTATTATTGCTATTGTTGTTGCTATTATTGTTGTCATTGAGGTTATAGTTATAATAACTGCTTCTGGATATCTGATGTTTATTTGTCTCATTAGTATTACGGCTACGTTGGTGTCTGTTTTTATTGCGATCATTTATTACCCGATGCAACTGCTTTTTATTAGCTTTTCTTCGTGCCATCGCCCTATCTTTCATCTTTTGCTGTTGAATTCTATGCTGATTACGTGTGTCGTACTCCGTCCAGTCAGAGCGCCACACTTTCTTCGAACCCAAAAAGCGCCACCCTTCAGTGGCTTCGGCAGTGGAACGGTGACCTGAGTCACCCGATTTTGTTGATTGGGCATTTAATTCGTCCATCAAGCTGGGGCCCGCTGGTGGCAAACAAGCATCGCGTATACTGCTATCCAAAGTGTTAATTGAGCCGGCAAGAGATTGTACTTCTTTGAGAATGTCACTGCCAACTGAATTTGTTATAATTTTCACTTCGTCTAAAACTTCACGTGTAGGACGCGATTCACTCAGGTAGTGTTCATTACAATGAGCTGCCATATCTATGGTAAGGGTGCTCAAGTTCTGAACTTCGCTGCAGATTTTTTTCAATTCTCTGGTCAAATCGGCAGTGAGATCATTTACATACTCTTCAATGTGTTTTTTTGTGGATCCCATAGATATGTTGAATAGTGATGTGATATGGTTTTTCAGCGTGACCAGCTCATCGGCCTTATTAAAAGAATTACTGTCAATGGCCTGCGATAGTGCCGATACAGCATTTGCCACTTGCGACGATGTGTTTATGTTCACATTCGCCACTGATTCTTTAAGCTGCAGCTCAACATTTTCGAATAAGTCAACAATTGAATTGAACTTTTTTATGTCGGCTGCTATTTGTAAGTTGCAGTCCGTTTGCGTAGTTATAGATTCAAATAATTTTTCCTGTTGGTACAGCACTTTTCGTGTGTCTATGCCTACCTTTAGATTATGCTGGCAATCTGCACACAGGGGAATCATGAAGTGCGAGATAAATTCTTCTTGATTTCGCTGGACTCCTACACAAGCTGCGTGATAACATTTTCTGCAGAATTCACACTGCCACAAGAAACGATCGTCGCTGATATTACAAGATGTCACACTGCAGCTCATTATGATAACCGTTGTTTAATAGGATTGAACACACGCGCGACGGTAGAAAGATAAATAAATAACAATTAACTGCGGACCGTAAAAACACGTCTATACACAAAGGCGTTCGATTATCCACCATATATATATATATATATATATATATATATATATATATATATATATATATATATATATATATATATATATATATATATATATATATATATATATATATATATATATATATATATATATATATATATATATATATATATATATATATATATATGTATATATATATATATATATATATATATATATATATATATATATATATATATATATATATATATATATATATATATATATATATATATATATATATATATATATATATATATATATATATATATATATATATATATATATATATATATATATATATATATATATATAAAATTAATTGAATTTATTTATTCGTCAATCAATTGTAGACTACATTATACAAATAATAATTGCTTATATACTATCCTGTATACTATTTCTATGTACTATGATGTCTTGTTCGGGGCATGGTAAGGTCAATACTTTCACAATGCTCGTTATACACAGCCATCATCTGGTTTAGTGGTCCGAATTTAGCATAGTCTGTACGGTGATGACCTATCGCGAACAAATTTCTATTGCGTAATTGACGAGTAGGAGCATATAAATTTAATTTTGACAATATGTAAGATGAGTCAATACGCTGAATGACGATATCGTTTAGAAACGAGATCATAGCATAGTTTTTCAATGTTTGAATATCTATCAACATACAACGTGCTTCATAAAATGGAAGAGGGAATACTGTCCATCTTAACTTGCGTAGTGTATATAATAGAAACTGTTTTTGGATTGACTCAATTCTCACTTCGTATTTTTTATGAATGGTGACCAAACAATACTACAATATTCTAAAATAGACCGAACATATGCTACGTAAAGAGTTTTAATTGTGTAAGGATCTTGAAAGTGATATCCGAAGCGTTTTATAAAATTAAGCATATTACTAGCTCAATGAACAATTGTGTTGTAATGTTCCACAAATTTTAATTTTTTATCTAAGATAACTCCTAAATCTCTTATTTTATCGCATTTCTGAACGGTTTGATTACCTGATGTAATTGACACGGAAGCCGTGATTTGTTTTCTGCTAAAAGTCATGAGATCACATTTTTGAACATTTAATTCTAGTAAAATTTACAACACCATGTATAAAGATTTGTGTTTCATTGTGAAAAACATTGTAGTCATTATTATTTCTAATTTCTAAAAATAACTTCATATCATCCGCATATATGAGTATTTTAATGTTTTTTAAAATAAGAGAGATGTCGTTGACATATAAAATGAAAAGAAGAAGTCCTAAGTGTGAACCTTGAGGAACCCCCGAAGTAACTTTAATTATATCAGATTTCATCTCATAGAATATTTGTTGACGCTCTGTTAAACACGACTTTATCCTATTGAGGAGTTTCATCTCGATTCCCAATTTTTCAAGTTTGAATATTAACATGCGAGTGTCCAGCTTATCGAAAGCTTTGCTGAAGTCAGTGTAAAGACTTCTATATGATTTCCTTTATCCATGGCATTTAACGAGTAATCAACAAATCCTAAAAGGTTTGTATTAGTTGAACGGCCTTTAAAAAACCCATGTTGTGAATTTGTTATTTTATGTTGGACTTGGTTGAAAATGGTTTTATTTATGATGGATTCGAAAAGTTTGGGAAAGCAAGACAGAATGGCAATTCCACGATAATTGCGAATATCAGATTTTTTACCCGATTTATAAATAGGTATTAAAAAAGATTTTTTCCAATCTTTTGGGAAAATACCAGATTCTAGTGACTTATTGAACAGCCAGAATAAAGGTGACGTAAGCTCAGTTGCTAAATTCTTTATGAAAGTAGGTGGAATTCCATCAGGTCCTGAGCCTTTAGTGGCGTCTAGATCATTAAGACCAGACAAGATATCTTGAACATTAATGTGACTGAAACCAACATCCCTTGAATAATCAGGAAAATAAGAAAAATATTCAAAGTCACGATCATTGTCTGAATAGTTAGAATAGGTTTCTTGAAAAATGTTGCGAAGAGATTACAAATATCTTTAGAAGTTTCACCCTCTTTCCCATCTAAAGATATTTTTGATGGGAAGTTGCATGAATTCAACTTAGTTTTGATGTAATTAAAAGAGTTTTTTGGGCATGACTTGATCTCATTTTCAGTTTTTGCATTATATACAGTTAGTGGCGCAGAAATAGCCAAAGTTAGTTGGTCACGAATGTTGAGGTATTTTTCCAAATTATCCTGATTATTGTGTTTTCTGTAAATTTTGTGAGCTTTTTGCTTCCGATTTTTCAAATTAATAATTTCCTTGTTGAATCAAACTGGATTTTTGGATGCATGATTTCGTCGTTTTTTCGTGAGTGGAACTTCCTCCTGTACTATTTGCCATAAAATATTATAAAAGATCTCCACTGCACATTCAATGTTCTCTTGATTCTTTAAAAGGGACTGCCAATTAGCACTGCTTAATTTATATTTAATATTTTCATAATTTGCTTTTCTGTAATCAAAGACTTCGAGAGTCACAATCAATGGAATTATGATCCTTGAGCACAAAAATAGAGAATTCTGTTGCTATGTGAAACGTTTCATTTTTCCATAAGGGAGAATGAGATTCATCAACACAGAAATCTTCATTAATGTTTGTTAGTAGCATATCTAAATAACGATTGTGTTGATTTTTATATGGTTTATTTGATTAAGTCCTAGCAATGCAATTTTCTCAAACATATATTGTAATGTTTCGTTTTCACCAACGACAGGAAGTAGAATGCTCTCATTTTCAGAGTCAGGAATAAAATCTAAGTTGCGCTGATTACAATCACCATAAACATGAACTTTAAATTCTGGAGGAAAATTAGAGATTATTTCTTCAGCTGCTTGAAAGAAAATCTCATATGTTGATTTGCAAGCTAGATCCGGTGGAAAGTACACTGAGACAAAAATGTGGATTTCATCAGCGATATGTGCTTTAACCATACATGTTCAAATTATTTGAATTTTGGTGAAACAATAAGATCGGAATGGTGATTGTTGATAAGACCATTGTTGTTTGTATTGCAGTTGCTGTTTCTGTTGTTGTTGTTGCTGTAACTGCTGTTTCTGTTTTCGTTGTGGTTGTTGTTATTTCTGTTGTAGTTGTTGTTGCTGTTGTAGTTGCTGTTTCTGTTGTAGTTGCTTATTCTGTGATTGTTGTTGTTGTTGTTGCTGCTACTGCTGTTAATGTTGTTGTTTCTGTTTCCGTTGTGGTCGTTATTGTTTATGTTTTGCCTGTTTCTATTGAAGTTGTTGGTGGTATTATTGAACTTGTAGCAGTTGTTTTTGTTGCTATTGTTGTTGTTTCTATTTTGGTTGTAGTTGTGATTATTATTATTGTTGTACTTATTGCGGTTCCTGTTCTTATTGCACTTGCTATCTTCGTTGTTGTAGTTGTTATTGTTATTACTGTTGATATTGTACCCTGTTTTCTTCTCGATTTTTTACTCTTTGCAGCTTTATCTTTCTCTTTTTGTTGTTTAATACGACGCTGTTTACGTAAGTCACATTCTGACCAGTCGGAGCGCCACACTCTTTTCGAACCAAGTGTGCGCCATCCATTTTTTGCCACTTGATTATGCTGCGAGCCTGAGATAGCAGTTTTATTTGAAACGACGGTCAATTCGTCCATCAGACTGGGGGAGACACCACAGGTGTCAAACGAGCATTATTAACCCTGGTTTCCAGGATACTAATTGTCGCGGCAATTGCCCTTACTTCGTCTAAAATATTGTCGCCAACAGCGCTGGCTTCTGATTTTATTTCGTCAAGAGCATAACGAGCAGAAAACGACTGGTTACCGGTATGTTCATTGCATTGAGACGCCATGTCAATGGTTATTACGCTTAAATTCTGAACTTCGCAGCATATTTTTTAGCTCACGAGTCAGGTCAGTAGTGAGCTCCACCACGTACTCCACAATGCGCTTCCTTGTGGATTCCATAGATATGTTGAATAATGACGTAATATGATTTTTCAAAACAACGAGCTCATCGGCCTTATTGACCGCGTTGTTTTCCATAGCGCGTGATAATGTTAACACCTCATAATCAACTTTCGCGAAGGTGACATTATTTACATTCGTCACCGTTTCTTTTCTTATATATATATATATATATATATATATATATATATATATATATATATATATATATATATATATATATATATATATATATATATATATATATATATATATATATATATATATATATATATATATATATATATATATATATATATATATATATATATATATATATATATATATATATATATATATATATATATATATATATAGATATATAGATATATAGATATATGTAAATGACATGAGGCAGGTTTAGCGATTTTGTGATTTAAATTTGTTTGTTGACGACACTTTTCTGTTCATCGCTTTAGAACGACTTACACTTTCGTGCGCACTGCTTAAAGTTCAAACAATTAAAGTTAAATGTTGCTAAAACTAAATATATGATTATCTCTTCGGCTAATACTAGGCCTGACGTTAATATTGAAATAAATGGTGAGACAATTGATCGCGTTAATTAATTTTGATATCTTGGTAAAAATATTGATGACAAGTTAACATTCAAGTCTCACATCGACAATGCGTCAAGAAAATCGCTAAAAAGTATGATACCATGTGTCGCCTGAATAATGATTTAACAATTAATAGTAAAATTTTATTATATAAATTTATTATTTCACCCCATATTGACTTCTGCCCATCCATTTTGTTTCTTGCCAATCAAATAGAATCATGCGAATAATTTTAAAATGTAACAGATACACTTTCTCTTATTTCATGTTGGACGCAATACAATGGCTCTCTGTGAAGCAAATGATTTATTATTTGACAAAGGTGTTCATTTTAAAAATTATGAATGGGATGCTGCCTCGATATTCGTGTGATCGAATTGAACGAGGAAGTGATGTGTATAGGTACAATACTAGAAACGCTTCTGATGCAAGAACCCCGATTTTTGCATTTCTCATATAAAGAAAGGCTATGCAATCACTGTAAAAACCGACTTTTTAACGGAGGCCCGGAGGGCCGAGTGTCATACACCATTCGATTCAGTTCGTAGAGATCGGCAAATGTCTGTGTGTGTATGTATGTATGTATGTGTGTGTGTGTGTGTATGTGTGTGTGTCATTTAAACTCACACAATTTTCTCAGAGATGGCTGAACCGATTTTCGCAAACTTAGTTTCATATGAAAGGTATAACGCTCCCATAAGCTGCTATTGAATTTTTAGTTGATCCGACTTCCGGTTCCGGAGTTACGGGTTGAAGAGTGCGGTCACACAGCAAATTCCCATATAAACTGGTACCACCATGATGTTCAAATGATGTAAAACATATTAAAATTTATGTAACATTACTCTAGTTTGCGGGTCTTGATCACTAATGATCAATCAAAGCAGCTTTGACCACATTGGCCACCTATGGCAGTTCATGACGCCCCCGGGGAACCCGCCAAGTTCCTAAGCTAATATCACACCCACTCCTCAACGAATTCTCTACCGATTTTTACAAACTTGATTTCAAATGAAAGATACAGTAATACCATTGACTGCTGCTGAATTTCATTCTGTTCTGACTCTTGCTTCCGGAGTTACAGGGGTGTTAGTAAGGATACACTGGAATTTCCCATATAAATCGGTACAATCGTAATACCTCAGAGGCTAAAAACTATTGAAATGGTCACCAAATTACTTCTAATCGCAGATCTAGATCACTGATTGCCAATCAAACATTCTTTGAATATATTGTCCACTATCGACGATTCCGGAAGTCCGGAATTCCGGGCATATTCCACAAATAAAGTTACATCGGTTCTTCGGTGATGACTGAACCGATTTTCTCAAACCAAGTCTCAAATGGAAGGCAAAATATGCAGCTGAGTATTGCATCAGAGCCCCTCCGCCCCCCTCCCCGCCTTGCCCTTACATCTCCCTCCTTCATCACTACCGTCCCCTTGGACCACCCTCACGCCCGCATTTCCTTCATCCACCCCGTATACCAAAATAAAATGAAGGATTTCTGACGCATCCTCCACTCCCACTCTACTAACTCCCCATTCCCTCCACTTTTAAACCCATTCCACCAACATTTCAAAATATAATCACATGAAGATAACATTGAACTCATGCTGATTAAGCTAATTAAATACTATTCTTTTGCCTTTCTCATATAGAAAGGTTACGCAATTGCTCCAAAAACCGACTTTCTAACCGAGCCCCGGAGGGCCGAGTCTCATATAACATTCGACTCAGTTCGCCGAGATCGCAAAATATCTGTGTGTATGTATGTGTGTATGTGTGTATGTATGCATGTATGTATGTATGTATGTATGTATGTATGTATGTATGTATGTATGTATGTATGTATGTATGTATGTATGTATGTATGTATGTATGTATGTATGTATGTATGTATGTATGTATGTATGTATGTATGTATGTATGTATGTATGTATGTATGTATGTATGTATGTATGTATGTATGTATGTATGTATGTATGTATGTATGTATGTATGTATGTATGTATGTATGTATGTATGTATGTATGTATGTATGTATGTATGTATGTATGTATGTATGTATGTATGTATGTATGTATGTATGTATGTATGTATGTATGTATGTATGTATGTATGTATGTATGTATGTATGTATGTATGTATGTATGTATGTATGTATGTATGTATGTATGTATGTATGTATGTATGTATGTATGTATGTATGTATGTATGTATGTATGTATGTATGTATGTATGTATGTATGTATGTATGTATGTATGTATGTGTGTATGTGCGGATTTGTTAACAAAATGTCCACATCGGTTTTTTGGAGATGGCTGAACCGATTTTTACAAACTAAGATTCAAATGAAAGGTATACTATTCCCATAGGTTGCTATTGAATTTGATTTTCAACCGACATCTTGTCCCGGATTACGAGTTGAAGAGTATGGTTACAAAACAAAATTTGTTGATTTGTCCACATCGGTTTCTCGGAATTTTCTGAACCGATTTTGACAAACTTGATTTTAAATGGAAGGTCCATCAGCTGCTGTTGAATTTTGTGCGGATCCGAGTTCTGGTTCCTGAATTACAGGAGGATACGTACGATCACGCATTAAATCTCGATTCTAACGAATTCTGCGATGAATGTAAAAAGGTGAAATTTTTGCCTTTCTCAATAGAAAGGTATTGCAATTGCTCTGAAAACCGACTTTTTAACGGAGGCCCGGAGGGCCGAGTGACATATACCATTCGATTCAGTTCGTCGAGTTCGGCAAATGTCTGTGTGTGTATGTATGTATGTGTGTGTATGTGCGTATGTGTGTGTATGTTACCAAAAATGTCACTCATTTTTCTCAGAGATGGCTGAACCGATTTTGACAAACTTAGTCTCAAATGAAAGGTGCAGGTGTTCCCGAAGGCTGCTATTGAATTTCTAATGGTTCCGACTTCCGGTTCCGGAATTACAGGGTGATGAGTACGAACACGCAGAAAATGTCGATTTTAATAAATTCTGCAATGAATGCATAAAGGTGAAATTTTTTCCAAAATATGACCACAGCTGCTTCGATTTGTAGTATTAGGTCACTAACATCCATTCAAAGTCTATTTGGCAACATTGGCCACCATCATCGGTTCAGGAAGCCCCGGCGGAAGTATCTAAATTCAGAATAACCGATGTGACTGGTTTCTCGGAGACGGCTAGACCGATTCGACTAAACTTGGCCTAAAATGAAAAGTATTGCGTCCCCGTAAATGGCTATTTAATTTCATCCCGATCCGACTTCCGGTTCCGGAGTTATAGGTTGTGGCGTGCGATCACATAGCAAATTGTTATTCAAACCGATACTCCGATGAAAGCAAAAAAGGTAAAAATTTCGCTAAAATGTCTCTCAAACAACTTAAATTTGCTGTTCTAGGTCACCGACGGCCAACCAAACTTTCGTTGACTACATTGACCACCATAGACGGTTCCGGAAGTGCCCGGGAAAAGCGGCCATCTTTCAAAATTTACGAACTCACATCAGTTTCCCAGAAATTGTTGGGCCGATTTTCACAAACTTAGTCCCAAATGACAGCTATAATATCCCCACAGATGTTTATAAAATTTCGTACGGATCGCTTATATGGGGCCGGAAATATAGACTAAATCGTCCGGTCATATATGAAATTCCCATATAAACCGGAACTCAAATTTTTTTTCAAAGGGGGGACCCCAGGAAATTTCAGAAATCGAATTCGTATTTTTGATGCAAAACATCTTTAAAATGCATGAAACGTCGAGATTTTATGTTATCTCGAAAAATTTTTTTTTGTAAAAATCGACTTTTTGGGACTTTGCCGATTTCGCACCTTTTTTCAGTTCAATATTACCGTGGCTGTTTTTTCTTCTTCAAAATTTTTGATTTATTTTCCTGTATATAGTTGTCATGTGATGTACAATAATAAAATGTAATGTATGCATTTAAAAGCTGTTAATGAATATAAACAACGCACACATTCTCGTGATTCATGATTGAGAAAAGCACAATTGCACCGCTAGGTGGATTAAAATAGGTTTTTCAGTTCAATATTACCGTGGCTGTTTTTTCTTCTTCAAAATTTTTGATTTATTTTCCTGTATATAGTTGTCATGTGATGTACAATAATAAAATGTAATGTATGCATTTAAAAGCTTTTAATGAATATAAACAACGCACACATTCTCGTGATTCATGATTGAGAAAAGCACAATTGCACCGCTAGGTGGATTAAAATAGGTTTTTTATTTTCAATTCTGTGACTTCTCGCACGGTGAAATCATTTTTTTTGTGACCTCTCGCACGGTAAATCATTTTTGTCCGACAACGAACAACAATTATTAGTCTAATCTTCCATTGAATTCACAATATCAGACTAGAAATCGTTTCCTTTCGTTTTACTTACCAGCCGACTGCGCCATGTCGTATTCCAGCATTTCGAGACGTTCAGTTCTGTTACTATAAGTTTGTTCCAATACCAGGAAAAACTGGAAGTATTCCACAGTAAGAAGCGTTTACTGGAACAAACCTTCTATTTTACTTGTAAGCTGTTATATGTTTCTGTCTTTTTCGGTTGTTCAGGTTTTTTCTAGTGGCTTTTTTACTACAGTGGCCTCACAACTGGATCTCTAATGCTGAGCTCCATCGTCGCTGTCATCAGAAGCCGATAGCGACTGAAATTCGGGAACGAAAGTGGAGGTGGGTCGGCCACACTCTGCGCAGGGGCGGAAACGAAATTTGCTAGCAAGCGTTAGACTGAAACCCAGCAGGACATCGCAGCACAGGCAGACCCAGAGGCTCATGGCGGCGCAGTCTCAACAAGGAAATAAAAGAAGTCGACGAAAGTTTGACCTGGCAGCAGGTCAAGGCGATGGCGGGCCATCGCCCAAGATGGCGATCTTTCACAACGGTCCTTTGCACCACCAGGGGTGCGCAGGAATAAAAGTAAATAAGTACTTCGTAAAAAAATTCCTTTTGATCATACCTTGCTAAGAATGTCGTATGAAACCAACCGATCAGGAAAAAATAAGATTTTCTTGCAACAAAATGATTCGGTCGTTCACTAAAATAAAATCATTTATTTGGTCGATAAAATTATCTCCAGATGGCCAAATTGTTCTTGTGCCAAAAAATGTCCGTTTGGCAAAAAGGTCTTTAGGCAAAAGCACCCTTTCGGCCAAACGACCATTTTAGACAAATGTCTCCTTCCTCCAAATAGTCTTATCGACTGTGAGTATCCCTTCGACTAAAATTGGTCGGTGTTAAGTCAGACCGGACGAAGTCGCAAAACATCAAAAAATAAGATAATGATAGCACTGGATAAAGAATTTCTTCAGCTACATTAGACTCTTTCCAGATTTAAAATATGTAACAATACACAAGAATTATGGAAAAAATAAATTTTCATTTATAACGTATAGGATGCTGCGATTCAAACTTTAAACTCGTTTTTCTCGAAATCAATATGTTGTCACTTAGTCTGGTCTGACTTAACACCGGCCAATTGTCCTTTCGGATTAATTGACTTTTCAGCCGAATGGCCCTTTCAGCCAAATGTCTCTTTAGGTTTAAATGTTCTTTGGGCTAAAATTGCTCTTTCGAGCAAATTTCACACAAATGGTTTTTTCGGCCAAATGATAATAGTTTTTTCAGCCAAATGGTCCTATGACCCTTTCAATCAAATGACTCTTTTCGACCAAACGGCTTTTTCAGCCAAAATCGTCACTGTTGTGCTATCTTATGACGAACACCATTTTCGGGTAAAGTGAGTTGAATATGCCACATTACTAGGCTGAACATTCTCTACAAAATGACGTTCTCAGAATTTTGAAATTCTGCTTGGTTACTGAAGTATAGTGGGAAAAGTAATGAAAAATTGTCAATTTTTTGCTTCAAATCACTGTTTTTTGAGTTTGGCTTATGTTATATAGAAGTTTTAGATGCTTCTCTGAGAAACACAACGCCATAACAATTTTGCCTTTCTCATATAGAAAGGTTATGCAATCACTCTGAAAAACGTCAACCTAATCCCGGCCCGGAGGGCCGAGTGTCATATCCCATTCGACTCAGTTCGTCGAGATCGGAAAAAGTCTGTATGTGTGTGTGTATGTATGTATGTGTGTGTATGTGTGTGTATGTGTGTGTATGTGTATGTGTGTGTATGTGCGTATGTGTCAAATAATGTCACTCATTTTTCTCAGAGATGGCTGGACCGATTTGCCCAAACTTAGTCTCAAATGAAAGGTGCAACCTTCCCATCGGCTGCTATTGAATTTTGGATCGATCGGAATTCTGGTTACGGAATTACGGGTTTCAGAGTGCGGCCACACAGAAATTTCTCATATAAACTATAGGAAAAATTAAAAATAGAATTTTTATTTTTGATGCTAAATGTGTTCAAGGTGCATGAAACGTCGAGATTTGATGCAAACTCGAAAAAATTTTTGACGACGATTCACTTTTTTGGATTTTGGCACATTTTTGCCTTTCTCATATAGAAAGGTTATGCAATCACTCTGAAAAACGTCAACCTAATCCCGGCCAATTTTTTTTTTTCGACTAGCATAAGGTTTTTGGATTTAGCAGGGGCGTAGTTGATGGTTTACGGAGAGGGGTTACACCCCCCCTCTACTGTTCACTCCCCTCCTTTAAATTTATTTATTTATTTATTTATTTCGTCAATCTATGTAGACTACAGATTTCCTTAATTACTAATGTGTATATTTCGTGAATTTAGTACAAATGAAGCAATTTCGGCTTTTACAGAATCATCCTCTTACGCGTTAGAATTTCTTTTGTGTATAAAATATTGCTTTAGTTTCAGTTTAGACATTGTAAAATCAATTGAGTCGCAATAGTGATTATAAATAGACATCATTCGATTTATGGGGCTATATTTTGCATAGTTTGTGCGAAAAGGAGTTATTGAAAATATACTTCGATTTCGTAGCTGTCGTGAAGGTGCATAAAAGTTCAATTTGGATAAAATTTCAGCTGAATCGATACGATGCGAAACGATATTATTAATGAATGAGAGCATTGCAAATTCGCGACGCTCCTTTAATGTTTGAATATTGATAAGCAAGCAGCGTGCTTCATAAGATGGCAGAGGGAATGCTGTCCATCCTAATTTACGAAGGGCAAATAATAAAAACTGTTTTTGTACCGATTCTATTCGTTCTTCATGTCTGCTTGAAAAAGGGCACCAATTAATACTGCAATATTCCAATATCGACCTAACATATGCAATATATAATATTTTTATTGTATAAGGATCTTCAAAATGATAGCTAAAGCGTTTTATAAAACTGAGCATGTTGTTAGCTTTGTGTATAATTGTGTTATAATGATCAATAAAATTTAACTTTGAATCTAATATAACACCTAAATCCCTAATTCTTTCACACTTTACTACAGTCTGATTTCCTAAGGTAATCTCAACATTCGGTGTTTGTCGTTTTCGACTAAAGGTTATTGAATTACACTTTTTCACGTTCAGTTGTAAGAGGCTTTTTTGACACCACATGTGGAAAATTTGTATTTCGTTTTGAAATGTATTAATATCCTCGGCATTTCTTATCTCCAAATAAAGTTTCATATCGTCTGCATAAATTAGTATTTTCAGTTTTTTGAGAATGAAGGAGATATCGTTCACGTATAAAATAAACAATAGAGGGCCTAAATGAGAGCCTTGTGGAACTCCTGAGGTGACTTTAATTGGATTAGATTGCTTTCCTTTAAATTTAATTATTTGCTGACGTCCGGAGAGATATGATTCTAACCATGTAAGTAGCCCAGGCTCAATGTCGATCTTTGTCAATTTATAAAGTAACATTGGGATGTCAATGCGATCAAATGCTTTACTAAAGTCTGTATAAAGTGCCTCCACGTAGTTTCCATTATCCAATTATGGCTATCCCACGATAATTACGCACGTCAGATTTTTTGCCAGATTTATATATAGGCTCTAAAAAAGATTTTTTCCATATTTTAGGGAACTGTCCAGATTGCAAAGACATATTAAACAGCCAGAACAATGGGGCAGTTAACTCGGTTGCTAGGTTTTTCATAAATAATGGTGGGATTCCATCAGGGCCAGAACCTTTTGATACATCTAAATGTTTTAGAGAATTGAAAATGTCTTCGACTATGACATGATTGACACTAATATCCAAAGGAAAATCGGGAAGAAAAGCGAAGTAATCGCGATCACGGTCTTGTTCAGAAAAAGTCATGTATATTTCTTGGAAGAATGTTGCAAATAGGTTGCAGATTTCTTCCGAGCTATCACGTACGTTGTCATCCAAGTGCATTGTTGATGGGAAATTGTCTGATTTTAATTTAGTTTTGACGTAGTTGAAAAAATTCTTTGGACAAGATTTGATCTGCTGTTCCGTTTTTGAGTTATAATCTGCAAGTGCAAAATCTATGGCCATATTTAGTTTATCGCAAATGTCGAAATATTTTTCCAAGTTCTCATTATTTTGGTTTTTCTTATATAGCTTATGGGCTTTTTGCTTCCTATTTTTCAAACTCCTAATTTGTCTATTATACCAAACGGGATGCTTCGAGTTGCCGTGTCGTCTTTTTTTCTTAATAGGCACCTCTTCATAAATTATCTTGAAAATAATTTTGTAAAATACGTCCACTGCGGTTACAATATTTCCTTCATTTCTAAGGCTATTTTGCCAGTCGACACTACTTAGCTTCCGCCTGATATTGTCATAATTGGCTTTATGGTATTCAAAGACTTCCTCAAAGTCACAATCGCTGGATTTTTGAATTTCATGGATGAATAAGGAAAATTCAATAGCAGTATGAAATTCTTCATTTTTCCACAAAAGAGTTAGAGATTCAGATACACAGAAGTCTTCCTGAATGTTTGTAAATAAAAGATCGAGATAGCAATTCTGTCGATTTTTTACGTGATTTATTTGATTTAGTCCTATGCTAGCAGTTTTGTCGAAAATATACTGCAATGTTTCGTTTTCTCCCACGACTGGGATTAAAATATGTTCGTTTTCAGAGTCCGGAATAAAATCTGCGTTGCGTTGGTTAAAGTCTCCGTAAATGTGAACTTTAACCTCGGCTGGGAGTTCAGATAAAATTTGTTCAGCAATTTGGAAAAAAGCTTCGTACGATGTTATATTAGCATGCTCTGGTGGGAAATATACAGAGGCAAAAATATGCATTTCGCCGGCAATGTTTGATTTAACCCACACATGTTCAAATTCTTTAAACTTCACTGTGACTAGAATTTCTGAATTAAATTGAGCCGAAATACCCACAAGAACTCCCCCGCCAGACTTCTTTTGAGATTCGTGAAGATTTCGATCGTCTCTGAATACATTAAAGCCACTGCCGAAAATTTCTTCACTTTTTACGCTATCGTCCCAGCTAGTTTCAGTTCCTAATATAACCAAAAATGACGAACCTAATATACGTTTATGAATTTCTGCCATTTTGGCTGGACTTTTCATCCTATTAAAATTTTGACAATACATTAATAATTCTGTCGCAGTCTTTTTTGTATTGGAAAGTCTACCATCATTATCTAATTCTTGGAAAACACTGTGCTCAACAGCAAACTCGTCTTTTTCTTCTTCTAAGGAAAGTGTCGAAACTACCGAAAACACGAATGTTGAAAGCGGCATGCCTCACACTGTGATGATGATGGCGAACATTCCGTATTTACTGCATTTAATTGATGCGATGATCTTGATGTATCACGTGCTGGGTAGGGATTCAAAATCTCACCTCGTGTAAATTGAATCGATGGAATATAATTTGTAGATAGGCCGGAAAAACGATCCTTGGCTGCTGCAAGAAGCACTCTATCCGGTGGTAGAAGATTCGTGTTGCAGCTATGATTGGGATGACGGTTTTGGTTATGACTGGAGCTACTGGCACGACTAAAGAAGTTGCGATTGGAAAAATTGGCCGGCGGGCCATAATAACGATCGTTTATTGTTGCAGGGGGTCTCCGATCAGGTGGAAAAATATTGTTGTTGTTGTTGTTTTTAATATTAGTATTCCGGTTTCTAAATATTTGTTTCTTTTTACGCCTTCTAGCCTTATCCGCCTGTTTTTGTTGATTCAATCGATTTATTTCTCGCGCATCGTACTCACTCCAGTCAGCTTTCCATACTTTTTTCGTGCCCAAGAAACGCCATCCTGAGTTAATAGCGTTATTTAGTTCAATTTCCAAACTGGGGCGTGAGTCATTCGGCGATAGCAATTGCGCGGTCTTATTATTCGCATATACATATGCTGACATCGATTTAACCTCGTTGAGAATTTCTGGCAGCAACGTTGATTCATGTGACGACCGTAGTTGCCTGGTGCTTTTGTTTTCATTGAGAGCAACTGAGACCGACTTCAACTCGTCGAGAATCTCGTATCCTAGGGTGGAATTTGGAGGATTGCTGTTGGCTGTGTCTAAAGACAGCTGACTAAGCTGACTTATTTCCGCGTTCATGTCACGCAAATCAGCGGATAATTCCGAAGTAACTGTTTTTAACGATTCGTATACACTATCTGATGTTGACTTAATTGCTGTGTCAAGCAGAGAGGTAACGTGGTTTTTTATTGCAATAACATCTCCTTAAATCAGCCCTCAGACCACCACCCCATCCAGCCCTCATACCCCTCCCTTTCAACCCCATCATCTTTAAACCACCACTATATCACAAAGCATACCAATTTAAGCTGGGGAGTCGTTCGTTCATGGGACTTTCGTCCTCCTCACACCCACTCCCGCATGACAAAATGAGTTAGCAAGCAGATAACATTGATCTAATGCTGATTAGGCTAATGGAGTATGATATTTTTTTGTTTCAAGTGTTTCACCGTCGACACGTAGCTCATCAAGTTCGTGGCTGGCATGCCATTGTGTATAAGTGCAAAGTGTAATAAGAATGTAATGGACATTTCCACAAGTATGTTGAACATAAAAAGCCTCCGTGCCATAGTTTAGAGAAATGAGAAAGGCACAATTGCACCGCTAGGTGGATTAAAACAGGTTTTTTATTCGGTAGATCGCAAAACTCTTTGTTGTACAAAGGAAAAAGTTTTTTTCAATTCGTTGCCAAGACAAATTAAACGTGCGGTAATATTGACGCAGGTCAAAACATTACATATTTCACACGTCAAATCTGCTTTGCAGCCAGATTTTTATATTTTATATTTAAAATAAAATAACGAAAAAATATGCAAAATCATGAAGAATGTTTTTTATTCCCGTACTAAGCTATTATGCTCTCTATGATGACGATGGTTTTTGTTATTTGTTTCCGAACTTAAAAAAATGTAATGAGATGTCTACAGAAGTTGCTTATTGCTTCGAACGACCGTGTCTTGGGATTGGCTCAAGTTATCTTGATGTATAAGATGTTTTTATGTGTAAAACTATCTGAGGAACACAATGGCATAATCATTTTTAAAACAAAAATACACGAATTGTGAAAAAATGCAATTTAAGTTTTAAACTGGAATATAGCATATTTGGCAACACTGTAACCAAAAATAACTATTTTTTCTAGATTCCCTGACTCATTTCCTTCAAAATGCATCTCACCGATTGTCTATAGACCAAATGAAACCAAAGATATAAATAAAAGTTAATAATTGATGATTTTTTTCTATGGAAAATTTTCCATACACGATTATGACACGCCATACAAATTTTGTCATCAAGACACACCTATGACACGTGTGAGTGCGACTTTGAGTGCGCAATATAGTCAACGGATCTTCGTAATATTTGAGAGATTAATACAGAATAGATAGAAGCATCGATTGTCTTCTTTGAATTGTTTATACCATTTAAAATTCTCAATAATCTCAAACTTTAAAAATCGTTTTTTCTCGAAATGTGCACAATGGCGCTTGTCATAAGAAGGCACAAAAAAGACGAAATAGCACATCGCACGACTCATTTGGGGTGACATCATTGATCATTTGTAAACTGGCTCGACAAATAATGGCTTCGTCGCAAGCAACTTTTCCATGGGCTGTTGTGCGAAAATGTCACTGTGTAGGGTGAATGCAGTCAGATTTAATGTGAAAAAAAAATCAACACAACGTTTCACATTTTTAAAATGTTGACGAACACAATCAGAAAAATAAATGCAAACATTCAAGGATTTCAAAATGAATGGAGTTAAGAGTACGACGTAGAAACGATAGGTAACTAAACTGAAAACAAGATTTAAAAAGCGCCAGAAATATTTTTGCAGAACTGCAAGAATCTCTCCTCATCAATCATTTATCGCCAGAATCCAAATATCACATTTTAATCATTTTAAAAATTATCTCATACAACGATATTCCCAATCGTTTTATATTATAAAATCAACTACAAAATTGAGTATAAAACAATAATAATCTAAAACAAACATAACGCATTAGCTGTGTATGTTTTCCTTTAGGGGGCGTCTGGTGTAAAGTGCTTAAACCGAAAGTGATTTTGGTTTACGATTTTGAAGGTAAGGCAACAATGGACCTCTTTTGTAATGTTAAGGTTTATTTATACGTTCATTATGTACGAGAAAAAATTACAGTCACACAGAACCACACGAGCGTTCCAAGAGTAGACGTCCAACCATTTCCACGTCGAGGAGCGCCACGGCGAATATAACTCTTTATAAAATTGACTGAAACAGGAAATTCAATAAGATTTTTAAAATTTGGACTATTATTTACTCGATGAAGAAAAAAAAATATAAAATGGTTTGAATTTTGGAATATGGAATAGCCTTATAAAATCCGAAAAATCTGATATTTTTATGTAAAATTCACTCACTTTTCTTAAAAATAATGAAAGAAATTTTTTTTATTCAGTTTTCCATGGTTCATCGACTGGCTACACATATTATGCATGCTCATAAAAAAATCAAGTCAATCCGTTGAATAATTATTATTGTTTTTTTTATTTATTACTAATAAATAATGAAGTTAATTGCAAGTGTGTTTTACACAACGCGGTAGTGTGTAAAATCTCATGCAGTCAAATCTGAGTACGAGCGAAGTACGTGGCGGTACGTTTTTCGCGCGCAAGGCGCGATTGAAAAATTCATATCTCCGTAAGTATTTAATTGCCCACTCCCAAATTTTTATGACATAAAGAAAAACGATTTTCCTATTTTATACAACAAAAAAAAATCATGTCAAAGTTTGCAAAAAATCGATATGTTTTAAACTTTTCAATATTTTCCATGAAACCAATACGTTGAGTAAGTATTAATATACTTCATCCGAAAGCTATGAAAAAGGCGCACATTTCAAGTTTTGGGTACTTTTTGGTACCTTCTTTACTTTTGACAGTACGAGCGATTGAAAAAAGTAGGTTTTTTTTTCAAATGGTGAAATTCAACACAAAAAATCTCGAAAGTCTCGCCTACTATGTTGAATTAAAAAAATACGTGTTGAATATTTTTGACTACTAAACCGAGAAAAAAAAATGATCTGAGCAAAAAAAAAATTTTGTGGCAAATTTTGCGTAGAATGCCCCATATATTTGATAGGGCACGTTTGCGTTAGCTTAAAGGTGCCAATTTTGTTTTGTTTTACATTTCAAATTACTTAAAACTAGAGGATTACATATTTTTAATTAATTGATTTTTTTAATTAAGGCGATAGCTTCACGGAGTCGTGAGTCTTTTATATATTTGCATTAAGTAAAAAATAAAAATAATAAGCAGTTAAGGTTGCACAGAGAAAGCGCAAAATTCGCAAACGAAAAAAGCAGTTTTTTTCCACACCGTATGTCAGATCTTCATAAAAATCAATCAGCAGTACTGTAACAACATTCTACAAAAGAAAAAGCAACTGTTTGCGCTGGCTTGGATAGCAGCAGAGAGCACACTGGTATTGTGACTGATGCCTTTGGTGGTTGAGAATAGACCACATATTTTTTTTTTAAGTGAAACTAAGGGGCCATGCATAAATGACGTAGCATTTTAGGGGGTAGGGGGTATACCAAATTCGTGACGAAGTGTGACGAGAGGGAGGGTAGTGTCAGAGCTGTGCGACGTAGCATTAAGAGAAAATAACTTAATGTTCCTCAATTCCTAAGAGAAATAAATTAAATTCACACAAGTTACTTTTCACACGATTTTTCATGTGATAAGTTTCTCAATTTGCAGAATTGCAAGCTCGCAAAAAAGCACGAAAATATTTAGTATGCCACATTAGTTAGCTAATCTTGCTAACTAGTAGACTTAATTTGGTAACTGAAATTTTCTCTTCGGATTCAACTAAAAAATATAGTAATTTAGTTGAATGAATGCTTCTTAGAATCATTGGCTGCTGCAGGATTGTGAATTGGAAGAACTCCATTCTCCATGAAATATAAAACTCAAAACAAAACTATCAACATTATATTTGTCATGAGATGGACTTATTTTGTGCGCAATTTGCTGTTATAATGAAAATGTCAATAAAAGCCGTCAAACATTTTGTAAGGACATGCATTTAAAAAATTTATAAAACATTTAATTTTTCATCCCACTGCCGCAAGGTGGGAGGGGGGGGGGTTTGGTAATGCCACGTCATGTACAAAGGGGAGGTTAGAATTTTGTGACCAAATGCTACGAGGGGGGAGGTAGGGGTCGAAAATAACCGAATAAAAACTACGTCATTTGTGTATGGCCCCAAGAAGCTTTTATATCTATCTTATACCATTTCGCAAGGGGGTAGTTTAATTTTCTTAAGATTAGGGAGGTCATTTAGTTTTTATGGCAATATGGTTTGACATTTTAAGAAGGGAGATTATTGGAGTAAATAACTTTTAACTAAGGGGGTCAATTTTACAACTATCTTAAAAGTAGGAAAAACTAAAGAGCGCGATTGAATTTTGTTAAGATTCGGGAAGAATAATTAGAGTTAGTAGTAGTATAGTTGGGCATTTTCAACGAGAACGTGAAGATATTTGGGGGGCTGGGTTGGGGTTATACTTCTGGGTAAAAGAGTCAGGAGAGGGAGGGTGGACAAAGATGACAGGGGGAGAAAATTTTAAACTTTCAGTTACATGCATCGGGAGATCAACGGCATAGATTACAGACTCGGGTGGCCTTCATCAGGTAGAATCATGTACTGGGACGCTGGGTGGTCCTTCTCAAGACGGCAGAGGTTCCGATTTCGTAGTACGGCTCAGATGTGGATTGGCAACACTTCGAGTTGCACGTGTGAAGTTCGTACTGTAGGTCTCGTGTTTGTTGGCTCATTCGACAGAGATGTTTTGTGTCGCCTTGGAGTCGCATCAAACCTTAGTGGGTGTATGATACAGGAAGAGGGCGTTTCTGAGAATGATAGGAAATAAGAAGGGGCCGTTAAATTAGTATATTGATAGTTTTTAAGAAGGTGTAAACGAGGGACATATAGAGGACATCGCGGCTTGCCAGCACATTTCGAGCCGGGATGTTGGGTGGTCTTGCTCGGGCCTGCAGGGTGTCCATTAGCCGAGACCTGGCGGAACTGTACTGGGTGCACGCCCAGACAATGTGCTCGATATCGTGATAGCCGTCGCCACAAGCGCAAATAGCACTATCCACGAGCCCAATACGCCGGAGATGTGTATCCAGCGTGTAATGGTTCGCCAAGAGTCGTGACATCGACCCACATCTATCCTCTTGAACCAAGGTTTCGTCGATACCTTGGGGACTATCGAATGTCGCCACCTTCCTAGCTCCCCATTGCTCCACGAGTTTTACCGACTTGCGAGGGTACTGAAAAATTCGCTGAAGCAAATTGGTCTTTCATCAACGTCACCTTCTAGGGCACCCGGCTTAGCTAAGGAGTCCGCCTTCTCATTGCCCGGAATTTAGCAATGAGAAAGGACCCACACCAAGGTAATCTGGAAAGTTTTGTCAGATAAAGCACTCAGTAGCTCCCGCATTTTCCCCAAAAAATACAAGGAGTGCTTTCCTTGTTTCATCAAGCGAATAGCGTCAATGGAACTGAGGCTATCCGAAACGATGAGGTAATGGTCTGCGGGTAATGCTTAAATGACTCCAAGGGTATACTGAATGGCAGCTAGTTCTGCGGCGTAAACTGAAGCGGGTTCACTGAGTTTGTAGGAGGCAGTGTAGTCGACTTCTCGGAATTTATTATACAAAATGTTTGGAACCACTTGTGGGCGTATGTGGTCCGCAATTTCACAGATCTCGTCTTTCATGGATGTGTTGCAGAAAACAGTAGATTCAGAAGTATTTTGAAATGCACACGGTTGGGATTGTCAGAAGAAGGATTAAAATTCTGCGCCATGTAGTCAAAGTACAGGGACATAAAACGGGGCTGAGAATTGAGCTCAACAAGCATTTCGAAATTTTCAATCACCACCGGGTTCAAGATATCGCATCGAATGAGCAATCGATATGAGAGTTCCCAAAATCGATTTTTCAGCGGGAGAACGCGCGACAGGACTTCGAGACTCATCGTATGGGTCGACTGCATGCACCCTATCGGGAATCAGAATATATTGGCTTAGATGGCACGTTCCCCGTACATAGTCGGGGATTTGTGCCTCGCCGTGTGTTTTCATCATTTCCTGAGCGGAAGGAAAGGACAAGGAGGTGTGGGGAAGTAGAATTGGAAGGGTGGGAAAAATAACAGCACAAAAACAAAAATGATCAACAGGTAACTTAAACTCACAAGTAGTTCAACTTGCCTGCGAATGAGCCTAAAGCTCTTTACAACATTGGATAAGAAACTTTAGTATGTCTCTGAGTTTCAGTCGTCCAAACATGGTTTCGTCTATATAAGGACGGCCGAAGACTCGCAATTGCGCTACCGCTGGACAGTTGCATATGAGATGATATGAGGCTCCGTAGTCGGATTCACAAAGATCACATGAAAAAGACTCAGCGCGCTGAATAGTTGCCATGCGATAGTTGATTTTTGCAATGGCCGGTTAAAGCCCTGGTCAGCATGCCGCAGTGGACCTTCGAAAAATGTAGGAGATTTTTCGAAATCACTGGGCACGGTTGTTCTAGAAACGCCTTTGTTTGGCGACACGTTTGTAGATTTCTCCAAAAATTGCGGTGCTCGGACAAAGCCCAGGACCGTATTTTTTCCTTATCCAACTTGTAGAAATAGGCAGCGCGGGCTCAGGACCAACGAAGTCAATCGCCGAACCTGGCCTGGCCAATTCGTCAGCCCATTCATTTCCAGTAAGACCGCTATGTCCGGGCACCCACACAAGGTAGATAGTGTTGACAATGCTTATTTCTTCGATTTGGGTTCGGCACGCGATCGCTAGTTTGGACCGGGATTTGTCTGAGCTAAGGACCTTGATTGCAGCCCGACTATCGGAGCAGAAGTTTATAACTCTGCCGGACAAACTCAGTTGAAAGGCCGATTGTACCCCGCACATAATCGCAAAAATTTCTGCTCGGAGTACAGTACAGTATCTACCTAGTGAGTGAGATTGTTCCAATCTCATTCCACGACAGTAGACACCAACACCAGCACGTCCCTCCATCAGAGAACCGTCAGTGTAACAGACCACTTGCGTTTGTTGTTGTCTTTCCATATAGCCAGACAACCACTCCTCTCGAGAGGGAATCTTCACATGGAATGCTCTGTAAGGAAAAGTACATGTGAGTATAAAATCGCTGGGAGCAAGAATATCTTCACCCCATGTAACCGCTTGTGATCACAATCGTGTATGACTGGTGACAAGATCAATATGGTTACTTTTCTAAAGCCTGCAGTAACATGCAGTCTTTATGCACATGATAGTGCTTCTTGTTTGAGGTGTATGTGAAATGGTTTGATATTTAGAAGTGCCTCAAGAGCAGCAGTCAGAGTCGTGATGAAAGAACCAGTCGACGCCATTCTTTGCAGATGGTTTAGCTTTGACTGGACTGTCACCACCTCTCCCCTCTGCCACCACACAAGGCATCCGTATGACAGTATTGGACGTACAATTATCGTGTAAACCCAATAGATGTATTTAGGTTTGAGACCCAAGGCCTTTTCAAAAGTACATCTGCACTGCCCGAAGGCCATGCACGCTTTCTTGACTCAGAACTCAATGTGAGCAGACCAATTCAGTTTGGAATCCAATATGACTCCAACGTAATTGACTTAATCTGCACACAGTAGCTCAGAATCAAAGAACTGCAAGGGACGAACGCCGGTTGTTATTCGCTTCTTCGTGAAAAGAACCATTGAAGTTTTGCTTGGGTTAACTGATAGTTTAACTTGTCGACACCACTGTTCGACAGCTCTTAATGCCTGTTGCAAAGATAAGTCAAAGATTGTTCCGATGCAAAATCCAGTAATTAGTATTTGGTAATCGTCAGCAAATCCGTAGGTTGGAAATCCAAGCTCATTGAGTTTCTTCAACAAGCCGTCAGCTACCAAGTTCCATAACAAAGATGAGGACAACCGCAAATACTCAACTTCCGTATCTCAGCCTGTCGCAGTGACGAGCAAAGTATGCAGTTACTAAGCATTGCGTTTATCCAACCCGAGATACATGCAGGTATCCCATGACCGCGCGTCGAATAGAAAAGGACACATTGTCAAAGGCACCCTCAATATCTAGGAATACACCCAACCCCATAGCTTGAGCGCCCCCCTTTGGGAATAAATCTAACAGTTATTTCTCGCCATGCTTTCGGGATGTACCCGGTAGCAAAACCGGAAAGCAAAATCTTTTTCTACACATGTTTAAGAATATCAAATCCCTTTTGCAGTAGCACGGGAAGTATTCCATCTTTTCCGAATGATTTGTATGGAGCAAAGCTGTCAACTGCCCACTTGACCGATTCAGTGGAAACCAATATGCGTGCTAACGCCTACGAGTCCGAATCACCAGAATGAGATCTGTCAACATTGTTCAACTCCGGATCGGACCTGGAAAGTGTGTGTCGAAGAGACAATTAAGAACATCTTTTTCGTCCGTCACATAAACACCATCTCTGGTTTTTAGGGAGTTCATCTGAAAATCATTCGATTTGGAGAGAATTTTATTTTACCTGCTAGCCTCGTTCAGACTAGAAATATTAGTACATAGGTTTTGCCAGCCAGCCTGTTCTGCAGATCTAAGATATTTCTTATATGCACTACGAGCTGACCTGAAAACCCTGGGGTCATCACACTGACGCCGGTTCCAAGCTCTTCTCATAACTTTCTTCATTATTTCAAGCTCAGCTCTCCACCAAGGGGTTCCCCTAGTCGATTTAACAGTACGAAGTGGACAAGCTTCTTCGTAGGATGCGAATATAAATGAGTTTGTCGTATCCACGACGTCATCTAAGTCGACTAGTTGACTAATTGTTGGAAAATATCCATGAAATTTAGTCGCCAAGTTTTCCAAAAAGAGGTCCCAGTTTGTAGATTAAGGATTACGATATGTTACCACATTGAAGGTAACATCAAAAAGATCGAAAAATATCATGCAAAATTCTATCAGAGCAAAGTGTTATGTCTAACACCTCCTCCCTCCCAGACCTCGCAAAAGTTGGTCGGTTTCCCACATTCAGAATATGGAAATTTGTACTATTTATGTACTCCATCAGTTCAGAGCCTCTCAGATTGATGTCTGAGCTGCCCCAAATGATGTGATGAGCATTTGCATCACTGCCGATAATGAGCGGAGGCCCATTTCTGCTAAAATTTGATACAACGCTTTTGAAATCATCAGAAGGAGATGACTCGTTATGCGGTCGATATGCTGAACAATATATATTTTTGCCTTTCTCAATAGAAAGGTATTGCAATTGCTCTGAAAACCGACTTTTTAACGGAGGCCCGGAGGGCCGAGTGACATATACCATTCGATTCAGTTCGTCGAGTTCGGCAAATGTCTGTGTGTGTGTGTATGTATGTGTGTGTGTATGTATGTGTGTGTGTATGTGCGTCTGTGTGTGTGTGTACGCGAACACAATCTCACTCACTTTTCTCAGAGATGGATGAACCGATTTTTACAAACTTAGTCCCAAATGAAAGGTGCAACGTTCCCATAGGCTGCTATTGAATTTCTAATGGATCCGACTTCCGGTTCCGGAATTACAGGGTGATGAGTACGATCACGCAGAAAATGTCGATTTTAAGAAATTCTGCAATGAATGTATAATGGTGAAAATTTTTCCAAAATGTGACCACAACTGCTTCGATTTGTAGTACTAGGTCATTAACAGCCATTCAAAGTCTCTTTGGTCACATTGGCCACCATCATCGGTTCCGGAAGCCCCGGCGGAAGTATCCAAATTCAGACTAACAATCACATCGGTTTCTCGGAGATGGCTAGACCGAATCAACCAAACTTAGTTTCAAATGAAAGATGTTGCGTCCCCGTAAATGGCTATTAAATTTTATCCCCAACCGACTTCCGGTTCCGGAGTTACGGGTTGTGGCGTGCGATCACATAGCAAATTGTGATTCAAACCGATACTCCGATGGAAGCAAAAAAGGTATAAATTTCGCTAAAATGTCTCTCAAATAACTTAACTTTGCAGTTCTAGGTCACCGACGGCCAAACAAACTTTCGTTGACTACATTGACCACCATAGACGGTTCCGGAAGTGCCCGGGAAAAGCGGCCATCTTTCAAAATTTACGAACTCACATCAGTTTCCCGAAATTGTTGGGCCGATTTTCACAAACTTAGTCCCAAATGATAGCTATAACATCCCCATAGATGTATATAAAATTTCGCACGGATCGCTTATATGGGTCCGGAAATATAGACTAAATCGTTCGGCCACATATGAAATTCCCATATAAGTCGGAACTCTAATTTTTTTCAAAAAATTTCAGAAATCGAATTCGTATTTTTGATGCCAAACATCTTTAAAATGCATGAAACGTCGAGAGTTTATGTTATCTCGAAAAAAATTTATTTATGAAAATCGACTTTTTGGGACTTTGCCGATTTCGCACCTTTTTTCAGTTCAATATTACCGTGGCTGTTTTTTCTTTTACAAAATTTTAGAACTCGAATAATGATTTATTTTCCTGTATATGGTTGTCATGTGATGTATAATAATAAAATGTAATATATGCATTTAAAAGTTTTTAATGAATATAAACAACGCACACATTCTCGTGATTCATGATTGAGAAAGGCACAATTGCACCGCTAGGTGGATTAAAATAGGTTTTTTTGTCTACGTTTCCGACAGTCAGTGTAACTATGACAACACAGATATCGCGAGCTCCGATATTAGACACGCGTCAATAGCCTTATTTGGAAGAATACAAGCACGAGGCATTTCACGTGGGTTAGTCATGCCTGTCTTGTTGTAGGCAATGAAGGCAGTGTTAAGTAACTTTCCAAAATAGAAGTTTCCTTTATGGAAATACGGTTCTTGAACCAACGCTATGGAAGCTTTACCTTCCTGCATGAATCGAGATAAATTCATAGTTGCTGTACGTTTATGCTGGAGATTGACTTGTGCTATTCTAACCATTGTTGATTAGAGAACTGTACATTTCATTTCCAAGATAAATTGCACAACTATTAGAGGACACCGAGCGAGTTGGGATGTTAACGCATATAGCGATCCATATCATGTTTAAATGGGACAAGATCATTTGATTCCCATGATTTGCGAAAAAAAATAATGGTCCACTGTTTCAGAGATTCGCATAACACAGTAAGGGCAAAACCCAAAATGCTCCGTGCGCGACTGGCATATTTTAGACCCTGCAGTCATCAAGTCCTTGGCACGGAACTACACCTTGACTTAGGGTTTCCTACTTTCAGTCGCCTCCTACGACATGGGAGCAGGACCCCAGTGGCTCAATTCCTGGCCGGATACCACACGGCCTCTGGGCAGGTTCATCTGTACACATCGAAATTTGATAATAGAAACTCAACAAAACTTCACCGAACTACCATCAGCCGAGAGTCTCAGCAAACCCCCAGCCAACAAAAATTCGGCAAAATTAAGCGGATCATCGGTGAAAAAAACTTCGGTGCGTAGAGTGAAGGTTCCGCTGCGTAATGCAGCATACTGGGGAGTTCGCCCAACTCTTCCCAGGATCCGTTCGCCATTGAGCATATTTTAAACTCCCTCAACAATTCTACCCATAACACGGTTTGCATGACACTATGGAATTGGGGTTCCCTGTTTGGTGGATTTTTACCACTGGAACAGGTAGTCCGTAGTGTAATTCTTAGCCGGTTGAAACAGCCATTATTGACACTACACGGTTTATCTAGGCTGTTCGGAGAAAGAAGCTGCCATTAAAGGACAGCTTCCATAGACGGCTGAACAGCCAAACTAAATGTAAAAAATGTAAAAAATGTTTGGAACCACTTGTGGGCTATGTGGTCCGCAATTTTAAAGATCTCGTCCTTCATGGATGTGTCGCAGAAAACAGTAGATTCAGAAGTATTTATGAAATTCACACGGTTGGGATTGTAAGAAGAAGGATTAAAATTCTGCGCCATGTAGTCAAAGTACAGGGACATGAAACGGGTCTGAGAATTGAGCTCAACAAGCCTTTCGAAATTTTCAATCACCACCGGGTTCAAGATATCGCATCGAATAAGCAATCGATATGAGAGTTCCCAAAATCGATTTTTCAGCGGGAGAATGCCCGACAGGACTTCGAGACTCATCGTATGGGTCGACTGCATGCACCCTAAGGCGATACGCAAACAACGATACTGAATTCTTTCGAGTTTGATGAAAAATGTGTTCGCGGCGGAGCGAACGCAGAAGCATCCGTATTCCATTACTGACAGAATCGTTGTTTGATACAACCTAATTAGGTCTCCGGGCACCCCACCATGTTCCGGTTATTGTACGAAGAAAATTGATCGGTTATTGTACGAAGAAAATTGATCTGTTTCAGATACCTAATGTGGCATCCCCAAGTACCCTTCGAGTCGAACCAGACCCCTAGATATTTTACTGGGAAGACCTGAGCTATAGTTTGACCCATTAATAGAAGCTGTAATTGTGCTGGTTCACGCTTCCTAGAAAATGCAACTAGCTCAGTTTTCTCAGTGGAGAATTCGATACCCAGCTTAATAGTCCAAGCAGACAAATTGTCCAAGGTATTCTGTAATGGCCCTTGTAGATCAACAGCTTTGGGTCCCGTTACAGAAACCACGCCATCGTCTGCAAGTTGCCTTAACGTGCAGGAATTGTCAAGACATTCATCAATGTCGTTGACATAGAAATTGTATAACAGAGGGCTTAGACATGAGGCCTGGGGAAGGCCCATGTAACTAAATCGTGATGTCGATAAGTCACCATGCGAAAAATTCATGTACTTTTCCGATAACAAGTTTAGTAAAAAGTTCTTTCAGAGAACTGCATCAGCATGGTCTTTTGGCGACTTTAACGCCAAAAGACCATGCTGATGCAGTTCTCTGAAAGAATGTTGATCGAAGCAGAATCAAAAGCCCCCTTAATATCTAAGAACACTGATGCCTTCTGCTCTTTGCTAGCATAGGCCATTTGAATTTCGGTTGAGAGCAACGTAAGACAATCGTTCGTCCCTTTGGCAGGAATAGGATCATTTTCTCGAACAACTTTCGGATACAGGACAGCATTGCGATAGATCAATACGAATTGTGATCAGAGACTGGTTTTCCTGGTTTTTGGATGGTGATGACCTTCACTTGTCTCCAATCGTGTGGGACAATGTTAGCCTCAAGAAACTTATTAAATAAGCTCAACAAGCGTCTCTTGGCAGAGTCTGGCAGATTCTATAACAAGTTGAATTTGCTTCTGTCTGGCCCTGGAACTTTATTGTTACACGACAAGAGAGCAAGTGAGAACTCCACCATCGAAAAAGGTGTTTCGTTCGCGTTATCGTGAGGGGACGCGGCGCGGTAGATCTTCTGTGCCGGGGCGGAATCCGGACAAACCGGCTTGGCAAAATCGAATTTCCTACGGTTTGAATATTCCAGGCTCTCGTTAATACTGTTTCGGTTTCGCAAACGCCGGGTCGTGCCCCAAAGAGTGCTCATCGATGTTTCTCTCGTTAGTCCGTCGACGAATCGGCGCCAGTAACTACGTTTCTTGGCTTTCATCAAACTCTTCATTCGAGTTTCTAACGTCGCGTATTGTCGATAGCTGGTGGGTAACCCGTCGTCCCGGAAGGTATTATACGCGGCGGCCTTCTCTGCGTACACGTCTGATCACTCTTTGTCCCACCACGGATTAGGAGAACGATTTTGTATGTTCGCGCCGGGTACTGGCTTAGTCTGAGCTTGATTCGCGCTGTTGAGAATCAAGTCAGCCGAAAATCTGTACTCTTCTTCTGGAGGAAGTTCTTGGGTAGATTCGATGTTGCCGGATATCGCGGCCGCATAGCTCTTCTAATCGATGTTTCGTGTGAGGTCATACGAAATATTGATTGATTCCAATTGTCTTGAGCTATTGGTGATCGAGACTACGAACGGCAGATGGTCGCTAGCATGGGGATCAGGGATTACCTTCCACGCGCAATCTAACTGTAGCGAGGTCGAGCAAAGGGATAAATCTAATGCACTGGTGGGGGAGGGATCCGTGTCATTTCACCCGTGTTTAGAATTATCATATTAAAGTTGTTGCAAATATTGTGAATTAAAGAAGAACGGTTATCATCATAAAGGCAACCCCATTCCGTACCGTGAGAGTTAAAGTCTCCTAAAACTGGTCGCGGTGCAGGCGGTGCCCAATCGTGGTGTTGAGGAAGCTATGCAAAGATCTTTGCCTTTGATTGTTACATGACAAGCAAATATTTCAATGCCTGGTATCGAGGGAAGGTTAATTCTGTAGAAGGAATATCACTTTTTGATCCCCAAAAGTACTCCTCCGTAGGGGGTATCTCGATCCAAGCGAATAGTATTGAAATCGTGGAAGTTAAGGTTTATATCAGAAGTTAATCAAGTTTCACATAAAGCGAATGCATCGCATCTCAAGCTATTCATTAAAAATTTGAAAAAATCTATTTTTGGGATGATACTTCTGCAATTCCACTGTAGAACAGTGATCAAATCCGTGACCTCGTTCAATGAGTTAGCAATCGAAGGATACAATCGCTGAAAGGAGGGGTCATTTCGCAGTCAACTGCTTTAAAAATGTTCTTACTGTTGGTAGAAGAGCTAACAACAGACTTTTAATAGGATCAGTTAAATTGAAAGTTTTTATTATCCAGTCCACAATGTCCGAGAGTTTGATAATTCCAGTACCGCGATTATTCTCGAACTGAAACAGAGGAACACTTGGAATTATTGATATTCCGGGAAGTGCTGGGAACTCCTTCTCTGAGTTTAATCCCCGATACCGGGAGCTACCTGCTTCGGTTTGGTTGCAACACTTCCAAGAGATGTCACTTTCGGAGCCCCTTCTGGCCTTTACAAGAAACTTTAGAAGAGGAAATGTTCGTCCTCTTCCTATAACTTCTAGGCACCCTAGTAGATGTTCCCTCTTGTGGGTCATCAGCTTCGCCCTCGTTAGGAAGCATGTGAGCATAGATGTTTGTGGAGGTTGATGGTATAGCTTTCTTTAGCATTTCTGCGAAAGAACGTTCGGATCGTCCCGCAAGGGAACGTTTTATTTTATCTCCGCGTAATTTGTACGCGTGACATGTCGAGATATCATGCAGAATCTCTCCACAGTAAGGACACTTCTCAGCATTCTTACTACACGAATCTTCCACATGATTCTCGCCGCATTTTCCACAGCGGGCCTTATTGCTACAATGGGTGGTTGTGTAATCCAATTATTTACACTTTGTGCAATTCATGACCCGCGGCACAAACAAACGCACAGGCAGACGAACATTGTGCAAGAGGACGTAATTTGACAAAGCGGTACCAGCAAAGGTCACCCGATAAGAGTTTGATTAGGGGTACGTTTTTGAACCATCCCCCGCAACTACTACTGAGGGCAAACGCTTGCACTCAAGTATTTTCAAAGGCTGAAGTAAGCAGTCTCTAAAACCGTCCACCCCGTACTCCAGCAGATCCTCGCATGTCAAACTCTCATCGGTGACAACGCCTTCAGACTGTACTTTTACAGCTGGAATATACACGTAATAGTCCTTCGTAAAGTGCTCGCAGCAAGCAATATCGTTTGCCTGCTTTGAACTAGCCAACACGACCCTGACCCTGTCTGAGCGGACCTTTCTTATTCCGGTCACAGCCGAGAACCGTTCCGTCAGCTCTTTTGAAATCTATAATAGATTCAGCGATTTTGTTTTGGGCCGAAAGAAGACCACAAAGGGACCGGTCGAGAGCTCGGGATATTGTTTGGGTCGGGGAGAGCCTTGGGAGTCCATTCGACCACCATTTGGCTGTCCGGGGAGGGAGCCATCGACACCCTCGACGCACGGGGTTAGCACCCGCGCAGACGGGAATAAGCCGTAAATGTGTCAAAAGAGGTAGATTTCACTTATCTGTAAATTTGTTTCCCACGACACACCAGTCCAGCTTATATAGCTGGCTATTGTTCAATCCTCACTATGCGAACAAAAGGTGGAGGAATGCTGCGCAGTGGCTAAATCCCTAGCAATGAACAAAGCTCCAGGGCCGGATGGAGTTCCAAACAACGATCTCAAGGCAGCGATCATAGCGAACCCGAACATGTTCAGGCTAGCTATGCAGAGATGCCTTGCGAGTGCCGTTTCCCCGAAAGATGGAAAAGGCAGAAATTGGTGCTGTTGCCGAAGCCCGGGAAGCCGCCAGGCGACCCATCGGCGTACAGACCAATCTGTCTGATCGACACGACTGGCAAACTGCTTGAGAGGATCATCCTCAACAGGCTAACCCCGTACGCGGAAGGTACGGACGGCCTGTCACGCAACCAGTTTGGCTTTCGCAAGGGTAAGTCCACAGTGGAAGCTCTCAACTCAGTGATAAATACTGCGAGATAGCGATCCAACGGAAAAGGCGAGGTATTCGATACTTTGCGTTAGTGACACTTGACGTGAAGAACGCATTCAACAGCGCAAGCTGGGATGCCATCGCGCTCTCGTTACACCAGCTTAGCCTACCGGTGGATCTGTACCGGATCCTGAAAATTTTCTTCCAGAACCGCGTACTGCTATACGAGACCGATGCCAGTCAGAAAAGGGTTCCGATTACCGCCGGAGTCCCACAGGGCTCGATCCTAGGCCCGGTGCTATGGAACCTCATGTATAACGAAGTTCTGAGACTGAAGTTCCCTCCTGGGGTCAAGATCGTCGGCTTTGCTGACGACGTAACCTTGGAGGTCTACGGGAAGTCAATCCCTGAGGTAGAACTAACCGCAGAACACGCGATCAACACGGTGGAGGAATGGATGAGCGCGAGAGGCCTGGAGCTCGCTCATCATAAGACGGAGGTAATTATCGTCTACAACCGCAAGTCGGCACAACATGCAGTTATCCATGTGGGAGAAGTCGCGATCACTTCACAGCGAAGTCTGAAGTCTCTCGGAGTCATTATAGACGACAAGCTGACCTTCGGCAGCCATGTCGACTATACATGCAAGAGAGCGTCGACTGCTGTTGCGGCTCTATCGAGAATGATGTCCAACAGCTCAAAGGTGTGCGCCAGTAGACGTATTTTACCGGCAGGCGTTGCCGTATCTATTCTCAGGTACGGCGGCCCGTCATGGCCAAGAGCACTGAGGGTAACCAGTTACCTACAGAAACTGGAGAGCACCTACCGCGTGATGTGCCTCAGAGTGATATCTGCCTACCGCACGGTATCACACGATGCATCCTGCGTGATAGCGAGCATGATGCCAGTCGGGCTGGTCATTCGGGAAGATGAGGAGTGTTTCGAGCTACGTGGAGATAGAGGAGCCCGCGAGCGCACCAGGGTGACCTCGGTCGCCAGATGGCAGCGTGAGTGGGACAACTCCTCGAAAGGTAGGTGGACCCACTGGCTGATACCTAGCATATCGAGCTGGGTGGGAAGACCCCATGGGGAAGTTCACTTCCACCTGACACAATTCCTGTCAGGCCATGGCTGTTTCCGACAGTACCTCCATAGGTTCGGGCACGCGGAGGTCCCAGTCTGCCCGGACTGCCCAGGTGTAGACGAAACTGCCGAACACATACTGTTCGTATGTCATCGGTTCGACGTCGAAAGAAGAGCAATGCTTGACGTCTGTGGCTGGGACACAACCCCTTATACCCTTATTCAGCGGATGTGTCAATCGGTGGAGAAGTGGAACGCAGTCTCGGCTGCTACCATCCAGATTGCCTGTAGGCTACAGGTAATCTGGCAAACCGAGCAACAGACCACAGGCACGGTTAACTAGTGATTGGTTAGCTGGAGCGAAAAAGGCCAAGCGCAAAAAAGGGAGTGAATGGTCTGTTCATGCCGAGGCAGGTTTGGCGCAGCGACTGGCAACCGCGTAAGGAGTAAACCCAGCCACCCCGAAGCAAGACAGAAGAGTGAGTGTTTTTTTTCTTTTTACAATGGAAAAGACCTTTATGTCCTAGCCCAGTACACGTGCTATTGGTAGGGTCCAATCTACCACACGCGGTGCACTGAGGGCGTGTCGGACTCGAATGGTGACCAGCCATTAATACCGACTAAACTCCATTGTGCTCCGCCATCATTCCTCCCAGGAACTACCTCTCGGTATTACTTCTGGGGGGATGGCTGTACTAAATGTACTCATTCACTCTCACTCACGCGTTCATACATCCTGTATGAGGCTTACTTGGGTGCTCTCTCAATCGCATTTTGATTCACTCTCAAACACTCCCACATGAGGCTGACTTTTGTGCTCACCTTTTACGTTCCATGCGAGGCTGACTTGTGTGCTCACCTTACTCGTTCCTTGCTAGGCTTACTTTTGTGCTCGCCCTACCCATACCATGTGAGGCTGACTTGGGTGCTCACCCTATCACCTGATTCACTCTCAATCGTGCCACTCTATTGTACCTTTGTCACTCCTCCTGGCATCCCATGTGGGACATTTTTCTTAGGCCCCACTTCTGACATACCACTTGTGTGCTCACCTTTTTCATTCCTTGCTAGGCTGACTTTTGTGCTAGCCTCTACCATACCTGTGAGGCTGACTTTTATGCTCACCCTTAACATGCCGTGTGAGACTGACTTGGATGCTCACCCTTTCACTCCTCTGCCACGCCATGAGGCATCGATAGCTAAGTTCCAACATACTACGCTACGACCCTCCCGTCTTGGCATGAGGCAGTCCACTTATACGCCTATACACTCACTCTTCTGTCTTGCTTCCGGGTGGCTGGGTTTACCCCTTACGCGGTTGCCATTCGCTGCGCCAAACCTGCCTCGGCATGAACAGACCATTCACTCCCTTTTTTTGCGCTTGGCCTTTTTCGCTCCAGCTAACCAATCACTAGTTAGTCGTGCCCGTCGTCTGTTGCTCGGTTCGCGAGATTACCTGTAGCCTACTGGCAATCTGGATGGTAGCAGCCGAGACTGCGTTCCACTTCTCCACCGATTGACACATCCGCTGAATAAGGGTATCAGGGGTTGTGTCCCAGCCACAGACGTCAAGCATTGCTCTTCTTTCGACGTCGAACCGATGACATACGAACAGTATGTGTTCGGCAGTTTCGTCTACACCTGGGCAGTCCGGGCAGACTGGGACCTCCGCGTGCCCGAACCTGTGGAGGTACTGTCGGAAACAGCCATGGCCTGACAGGAATTGTGCCAGGTGGAAGTGAACTTCCCCATGGGGTCTTCCCACCCAGCTCGATATGCTAGGTATCAGCCGGTGGGTCCACCTACCTTTCGAGGAGTTGTCCCACTCACGCTGCCATCTGGCGACCGAGGTCACCCTGGTGCGCTCGCGGGCTCCCCTATTTCCACGTAGCTCAAAGCACTCCTCATCTTCCCGAATGACCAGCCCGACTGGCATCATGCTCGCTATCACGCAGGATGCATCGTGTGATACCGTGCGGTAGGCAGATATCACTCTGAGGCACATCACGCGGTAGGTGCTCTCCAGTTTCTGTAGGTAACTGGTTACCCTCAGTGCTCTTGACCATGACGGGCCGCCGTACCTGAGGATAGATACAGCAACGCCTGCCAGTAACCTACGTCTACTGGCGCACACCTTTGAGCTGTTGGACATCATTCTCGATAGAGCCGCAACAGCAGTCGACGCTCTCTTGCACGTATAGTCGACTTGGCTGCCGAAGGTCAGCTTGTCGTCTATAATGACTCCGAGAGACTTCAGACTTCGCTGTGAAGTGATCGCGACTTCTCCCACATGGATAACTGCATGTTGTGCCGGTTGTTGGCGATAACTACCTCCGTCTTATGATGAGCGAGCTCCAGGCCTCTCGCGCTCATCCATTCCTCCACCGTGCTAATCGCGTGTTCTGCGGTTAGTTCTACCTCAGGAATTGACTCCCCGTAGACCTCCAAGTTTACGTCGTCGGCAAAGCCGACGATCTTGACCCCAGGAGGGAACTTCAGTCTCAGAACCCCGTCATACATGAGGTTCCATAGCACCGGGCCTAGGATCGAGCCCTGCGGGACTCCGGCGGTAATCGGAACCCTTTTCTGACCGGCATCGGTCTCGTATAGCAGTACGCGGTTTTGGAAGTAACTTTCCAGGATCCGGTACAGACCCACCGGCAGGCTAAGCCGGTGTAACGAGAGCGCGATGGCATCCCAGCTTGCGCTGTTGAATGCGTTTTTCACGTCAAGTGTCACTAACGCACAGTATCGAATACCTCGCCTTTTCCGTTGGATCGCTATTTCGGCAGTATTTATCACTGAGTTGAGAGCGTCCACTGTGGACTTACCCTTGCGAAAGCCAAACTGGTTGCTTGACAGACCATCCGTACCTTCCGCGTACGGGGTGAGCCTGTTGAGGATGATCCTCTCAAGCAGTTTGCCAGTCGTGTCGATCAGACAGATTGGTCTGTACGCCGATGGGTCGCCTGGCGGCTTCCCGGGCTTCGGCAACAGCACCAATTTCTGCCTTTTCCATCTATCGGGGAAACGGCACTCGTCAAGGCATCTCTGCATAGCTAGCCTGAACATGTTCGGGTTCGCTATGATCGCTGCCTTGAGAGCGTTGTTTGGAACTCCATCCAGCCCTGGAGCTTTGTTCATTACTAGGGATTTAGCCACTGCGAGTAGTTCTTCATTCGTCACTGGAGCCACCATTTCGACCGTGCCGGCACTGTCTCGTAGTGCAGGTGGCCAGGGGCTTGTGGCTCGAGACGGGAAGAGTACTTCGATAATCGTTGCCAACCGGTCCGGAGACCGTTCTGCGGGTGAGGAGCCCCCTTTGGTCTTGGCCATCACAATCCGGTAGGCGTCACCCCACGGATTCGCGTTGGCACTCTCACACAGGTTGTCGAAACACGCTCTCTTGCTGCTTTTAATAGCCTTGTTAAGGGCCAATTTCGCAGCTCGAAAGACTTCACGGCGGTTTTCTCTTGCATCCTCGGTGCGAGCTCTTTGCATCCTACGTCTAGCTCTGAGGCAGGCTGACCGTAAAGCTGCAATCTCGGCACTCCACCAGTATACCGGGCATCTACCGTTTCTTGGCAGTGTTTTTCTCGGCATAGTGGCGTCGCACGCGCGTGATAGAACAGCTACCAGCGCATCCCCGCTTAGACTGTCGGTGTTGGCCTCCAGTCCCAGGGCCGCGGTGAAAGCTTCGCTGTCGAAGTGATTGGATTTCCACCCGCGTACCTGACAGGGATCTCCCGCCCTCGGATGCTGCACACCATAGTTGATCTTAAAGCGGATTGCTAAATGATCGCTATGGGTGTAGCCTTCGTCTACCCTCCATTCCATGCCTGGAGCCAGACTCGGGCTGGCAAATGTTAGGTCAATCCACGCCTCCACTCCGTTTCTACGGAATATACTAGCGGAGCCATTATTAGCTAGCACAGTATCGAGTTTCGCAAGCGCTTCCATTAGCGCTTGACCCCTGCTATTTGTACAGCGGCTGCCCCACTCCACTGCCCAAGCGTTAAAGTCTCCCGCTATGACTACCGGTTTCCGGCCCACTAGGTCCGACGAGAGCCTGTCGATCATCTGGTAGAACTGTTCTATTGGCCACCTTGGTGGGGCGTAGCAGCTGCAATAGAACACACCATTGATCTTGGCAATCGCCACACCCTCGGCGGAGGGGTGTATTACCTCTTGAACCGGGAACCGTCCCGTTGTACAGATTGCCACCATTCCAGACCCGTCCGACACCCAATTGCCGTTGCCGGCAGGGATGCGGTACGGGTCTGATAAGAGGGCGACATCTGTCCTCGACTCCGAGACCGACTGCCACAGCAGCTGTTGGGCTGCTGCACAATGGTTAAGATTTAGCTGTGTGACTCTCACGGCTTCTTCTTATTTAACTCACCGAAGGGACACGAAGGTCCGCCCATAGCATGTTTATGGGCTTGCTTCTTAGCGGTGCAGAAAAGGCACTTGTGTGCCTTAGTGCACCCCCGCTCTTTATGTCCCTCCTCGCCGCAGCGACGACATAGTTTGCTCCTATCTATGCCTTTGCACTCGTATGCTTTGTGGCCGGACTCAAGGCACCGATAGCACCTATCCACTGAAGGCGGCTGGGGTATACTAATAGGGCATACCGACCAGCCGATCTTCAGAAGAGTGAGTGTATAGGTGTATAAGTGGACTGCCTCATGCCAAGACGGGAGGGTCGTAGCGTAGTATGTTGGGACCTAGCTATCGACGCCTCATGGCGTGGCAGAGTAGTGAAAGGGTGAGCATCCCAGTCAGTCTCACACGGCATGTTAAGGGTGAGCACAAAAGCCAGCCTCACATGGTGTGGTAGAGGCTAGCACAAGAGTAAGCCTAGCAAGGAATGAAAAAGGTGAGCACACAAGTCAGCCTCGCATGGTATGTCTGAAGTGGGGCCTAAGAAAAATGTCTCACATGGGATGCCAGGAGGAATGACAGAGGTACAATAGAGTGGCACGATCGAGAGTGAACCAGGTGATAGGGTGAGCACCCAAGTCAGCCTTACATGGTATGGGTGGGGCGAGTACAAAAGTAAGCCTAGCAAGGAATGAGTAAGGTGAGCACACAAGTTTGCCTCGCAAGGAACGAAAAAGGTGAGCACAAAAGTCAGCCTGATGTGGGAGTGTTTGAGAGTGAATCAAGGTGCGATAGAGAGAGCACCCAAGTAAGCCTCATACAGGACGTATGAACGCGTGAGTGAGAGTGAATGAGTACATTAAGTACAGCCATCCCCCCAGAAGTAATACCGAGAGGTAGTTCCTGGGAGGAACGATGGCGGAGCCCAATGGAGTTTAGTCGGTATTAATGGCAGCGTCACCATTCGAGCCCGACACGCCCCCAGTGCGCCCCGTGCGGTAGCTTGGACCCTACCAATAGCACGTGTACTGGGCTAGGACGTAAAGGTCTTCTCCATTGTAAAAAAGGACCGCTCGTAAACGAATTATATATATATATATATATATATATATATATATATATATATATATATATATATATATATATATATATATATATATATATATATATATATATATATATATATATATATATATATATATATATATATATATATATATATATATATATATATATATATATATATATATATATATATATATCTTCAAAAAATGGCGAAAAATTAAGAAAAAGTTCAATAGATTCGTAAATAACCACAGAACCAGTAATCGAACTAAAACAAAATGTACTAACGATCCAAAGTGCATTCAATTATCTTTAATTCAACATCATATTATTTCATATCGATGAACCACAACCGAAGATATTTGGATTTTACTGAACGTACTTTTAATTTTTAGAGGCAAAATTCATTTTTTTACTATAACTCGAAAACTGTTCTACTGTAACTTTTTTGTTCTTCATTTTCGGATTCAGCACACAATTTTACATTGAAAATTACCACCAACTTAAGTAGTTCAGAAATGCTGTAAACTAGTGTTATCTTTTAATATATACCAACATTTGACAGCAATAGTTCTAAATTGTAAACAATATTTTTAGCGTTGTTCAATTCATCTGAACAGAAACATTTTGGTGTTGCAAGTTACCCCGCTGTTGCAAGTTACATCGTTTGACGGTACCCGAATTATGTTTGAGAATTTTGTTTTCCACAAGTCTAACACCTATAGATACGAAAAAATAAACACCGTATTGATGATTTCAATATACGATTGCATCAGTTATACCGTGAATTCCCATTTCAGGCACTTATTTTTAAAAAATATATCACAAATAACTTTACCGTATATGCTTCCAAGTTCCAGAGACATTCCAGTAAAATTTCTATTTGACCAGATATGCTCAATGAACCACTGTCAGTTGGTGTTTCCGAGATGTACATCAAGCTTTCTTTTAATATATCCACTATTTCATAATACTTTGAATCATCGTACAGAATTTTCACGTTGCATAGACAAATTTTGCGTTTTAGCGACGTAGTAAGCTGATGAATATAACTACGCTTGAAAACGTTGTTTTTTATCTGATTAGGCAAATACACGCATAGTGAATCTGATTGCTTTGACAATAATAGCTCCATCTATTGAAGAAATAATAAGATATTGACAATGTAAGATTAGATTACTCGACGTCGTATACGGCTCACCTGTAGAAGCGTTTCCAAAGCTGCTTCAAACATATTTTCTTTAATGGAAACTACATAGTTTAGCCATAAATATCTAGCGTGAAGTAAAAAATTTTCTTTCTCCGTTAAGTATACTGAATAAAGTTGTAACTTGTTCAACTGGTCATAGAGCTCCATTTCTATCGTGCTGAAAAAGGGATTAAGAGGAGTATATCATATAAACGGTCGAAGTAATTGTCTAATATGAGCGCCCGAGTGGTTTTGTGATGGAAAATTTGAAGAAAATCTTAAAACCCAAAACATATGCCGTATAAATATGACTATCATTTGGTGAAAAAGTATTTGGAAAATTCTAAAGCACTATGCTATATTTCACCCTAAGGAGGAAAATTTGGTAAAAACCAAAATTTCTCACTAGGGTGAAAATTTGTTGGTAAAAACCAGTCTTTGTACAGGAGGGCACAAATCCTTATTTCATACTATGTTGCGTTTCGGCTTCGCCTCATCAGAAACCGACACTAACACATTGTCGGAATAGATTAGCGCCGGCTTGACGCAAATCCCTTAAAACTAAAACACACTATGTGTTTCAATCAAACGACTGATCAAACGTGATGTCCCGTTCGAGCAGAAGTTCTGTTTATGCCGATGAGACACAAGTGAAGCCGAAACTTGTCTTGGCTTAGCAGGCCTATGCGAAAGCACTATGCTATATTTCACCCTAAGGAGGAAAATTTGGTAAAAACCAAAATTTCTCACTAGGGTGAAAATTTGTTGGTAAAAACCAGTCTTTGTACAGGAGGGCACAAATCCTTATTTCATACTATGTTGCGTTTTGGCTTCGCCTCATCAGAAACCGACACTAACACATTGTCGGAATAGATTGGCTTGACGCAAATCCCTTAAAACTAAAACACACTAAAACACACACCTGCTAAGCCAAGACAAGTTTCGGCTTCACTTGTGTCTCATCGGCATAAACAGAACTTCTGCTCGAACGGGACATCACGTTTGATCAGTCGTTTGATTGAAACACATAGTGTGTTTTAGTTTTAAGGGATTTGCGTCAAGCCGGCGCTAATCTATTCCGGTGTTGCCGAAAAAAGTTACATTTTTTTGTTATATAATTTATGAAATTTGCAATTACTTGAAACAAATTGATTTTTTTTAAAGTTGGGCCAAATTTTTCTTACTTTTTATTTTCTTTAAATATTAAGAATCAATTATAAACTGAAAACAAGGCAATTCCCACTAAACATGTTATAATTGAAATATCCCGTAAAATACTTCGAGTTCCATTCTGAAATTTTCACATAATCTTCTTAAGGGGGTCTTCTACTCGCAAGGCCAAAAATTGAGCCATTTTTCAGGAATAAATTGTAAAGCATCTACTCAATGGATTTTCAAACTTTTTTTTTTATTTTGAAGATACATGTTTTGACTTTTCAATTTTACTTTTGAAGACGAAAAATCTCTCGCGATCTTGAAACTTCAATGATGACATTGATGTTGAAACTGCATGAGTAAAGTTGTGGCAAATTTGAAAATCTGTGATCAGAAAACTCATATTTTTTATAATCATAGTCACGTTGACTATGTTTTCCAGAGAGGGATTTTTTTTATTTTATGATTTGTAAAAGTTATGTAACGATTTGTAAAAATTTCCAACATTTACGTTATTTTTTTGGCCTATAAGGGCCCATAAAAATGAAACAAATTGGCATTTTGCAAACCTTTCTCGGAAAAACATAGCGGTATGTTTTCTGAACAATTGGAAAAAAAATATTCAAATCGGACCAGTACTTCTATGAAAAGACTTACTTGTCCAATTAAAAACACTACTTTCGGGAAAACGCGTTTAAAGATAAAGTACGGTGTATAATTCGATTGTAGTACCTTACTAGATAATTTACTATACCGCGTCCGCAGAGCTCATCTTCCTCATCACAAAAATGGTAAATGGATTTTCCGCACCGCAGCCGCGAAAAAATTGTAAAACCGCACCGCTTACCGCAACCTCACTGTATCTAACGCACCGCACCGCGCGGTAATGCGGTAAAATTGATATATTTATGAATTGTGTTGAAAATTATTCATATGTTTTGTTTAACCATACATAATAAAATGGTAATCACATTGAAATGAAATTCAACTTTGACGGACTCCTCAGAATGCAACGTTAATAAAAAAAATCAACTTTTGCAATTTTTAATAATAAAATGCCATATATTTTATTTAAGACAAATACTCTCGAACCAAGGTATATTTTAGCTTTATATTACTCTAAATATTAGCATAGCCCTAAACTCCTACGAAATGTAACTTTATTTCATCAGTATACATACAAACACGTTCTTTCGCAGCAATTAAAATTAAACACGGTGTGTTTGGTAGAACAATTTTATTCGAAAAAAATCGGCATCGCTAAAACTTCAGCATGTGATAGAATGAGTTTTTCCATTTCATTTGAAAGTAAAATTAAAATATTCTGTCGGGGGCTCCAGAACAACTTTTTATTTTAAAGTTTTTTTGTTTGAAAACTTAGGGTTTTCAATGATACTGGTGCAGACTTTCGACATTTAAATGTTATCAAAAGTGAGAATCTGATGGACTATTTCGTTGTGTACAACTTTGTAGAAAACTACATCGCGATCTAAAAACGCCAGAGAAAGCTATTAAATTTTTATCAAACTTTCTAGATTCGCACGGGGCCTATTGGTTAAGAAGCTTTATTCCAAAAACATTTTTATTTGTAAAAAAATGGATTGCCTTATTTTAACAGTGTGCTCAGAAGAACCTGAATGCTAGCAAAGTTCCACCTTTAAGCGTAAAAAACATAATTCCAGATTCCACCGTTTTATGCGCACCAATGATATTTTAGGAGCATGGAGATATAGAGAACAGTAGATAAAACTTGAACAAAATTAAGACGCTTTTGAAAGATGCTGGGTAATGCAGCAAAATGGAACAGTTTTTTTCTGTCACAGATATATTTGTTTCTTCTTTTTTATTCACTCATTCTGGAGTATGCTTGATGTAATCTTGAATCAACCTTTTTGCTCGTTAGCATCTTGTGGGATATATTTGGCCTAAATTTCAACTTTATATTTGATCAAACTCGTCCAGTCATTTGATTTCGATTGAGAATCCTGATTGACAGTTTCATGAAGGATAGAAAAATAATTCGATGAGATTTATGTTCAAGTTTGTTAACTTTTGGGAATCAGGATTCTCAAGCCAAAATTGTAATAAAATCCTAAATAATAAAATTACTACAATCACTCGAACTGTCTACTTTAGTTCATTCAAATATAATGCTTTGAATTTAAACCAATTGTATTTTACTAGGTAGGATAGGATCAGGAAGAAGAGTCATTCTAGTTTACATTAGCTATCCCCTAGAGCGAGAAAAGAAATGAAAAAGGCATGATAAAATCCGTTACTACATTAATCAACATCTTGAAAAGGTATAAGATTATCGAATGAATTTGGTCAACACCTTTCAACACCTCCTTGTTCATAAAGTGTCATTTTCGCCCAAACCCCGGAGAAATCTGAAAATATATTTTTTCTGCTGAGAATGGCACTTTGTATACATTGAAATATATCTGAATTTACTGTTCATTTAAACCCAACATTTTTTTGTAAGTCCTTGTTAATCGACTTCTTAATCCATAGGCCCCGCGAACACCTAAAAACTGATAACATTTTAATAACTTTCTCGGGTGATTTTATATCGATTTATAGCATTCTACGAAGTTGTAGTCAATGGGATTGTTGATCAGATTCTCACTTTAAGTGTTTTTTGAATGTTTATGGTACCAATTAATAGGAAAACTGCGAATTAATTTCATTAAAAAAGTTTTCAATCAAAAAACTTTAAAATATAAAGTTGTTCTAGACCCCCCGACAGAATATTTTAATTTTACTTTCAAATGAAAGGGAAAAATCCATTCTTTCATATCCCGAAGTTTTGCAGATGCCGATTTTTTTTGAATAAAGTTGTTCGACAAAAACACCGTGTAAAACTTTTATTCAATCTATCCTTCAGTTAATCGAAAAAATGAAATAACAAAAAAAAATAAAAAATATTTTCGTTTTACACTGGTCGACAGCCATTTTGGTGCAGTGTTGTAATGGTAGTTTTTAGGGTAAAACGGGTGCTCTGAGTTCAGAAATTACCATAGTTTTTTCCGCCGTGCTCCTGTTTTTGAGATTTTGCCATAATTTTTAGTGTAGAAATTTTTTTTCAAAATTTTTTGAATTCACAAACTCTATCAAATCTATTATTAAAAGTTGCTACAAACAACCGACAAATATTTGTAAATCTTGAAAGGCATATTGAATATTGTTGAATTCGAAATAAAATCGACGTGAAAACAAAGAAAAATTCAATTTTTTATGAAAATTTGAAATTTTGCCAAATTTAAAATGCTGCCATTTCAAAGATTTTCAATGGATTTCGATCAACAATAGCTTTATTTGTAGCTGTAAGCGTCTTCTTTTAGACAAAACAAGTTCAAGATAAAAGGACAAAAATTGTCAGAGTTCTGATCAATTTACCTAATTGAAGAAAATCTTCAAAATTAACTCTTTTTGGTTTTACTACAGACACGACCATAACCTCGGAAAATCTATTAAAAATAACTGTTTTTAAAGACTTCGATGCTCTGAATATTAATTAAAAGTCATAAAGTAGTTTTATGATCACATTGTAACATAAGCTAAAAATATTTTATTAGTTATACCAGGCTCCTGCTAGGCGGCCATTTTTTCCTAGCCAAAGAAAAAAATCAAAACGAGCCAATGCGATAGCAGGGGCGACATGGGCCTAGAAGTACCTAGGCTCATCATATGTGGACTACTGTCAAAGTCTGTATGTCTACACAGCGGATGGCAGGAATGACACGCCCCTGAGTAGTACTGTAAACAACAACACGCGCTTGAAGAGTTAGTAAGAGACAGCAATTTTTGCACCTCACTTCATTACGATCGAAGGCGTTTGACAGTTCAGCTACCATTTGAGTTTGTCGCATACTTCTTGGGATGTGCTGAAGTAAATACGAACAGGTATTTATTCAGCGAATCTATTCAGTTCATGTCTAGCACACCGGAACAGCAAAGATTAAGTGAGAAATATGGCGTCCTCTCGGACACAGTGCAAAAATGATCCAAATCAGTTTTGTTACATTTGCGGAGAATACACCCATTCAGAGAATAGAAGAAATATTTCGGATGATGTTGAGAAATTATATTTTTCTTAATTTGGATTGAAGATTGGCAAAACTAAAGAAAATTGGGCTCCAAATATCGTCTGCAAAATGTGTCAAGCTCATTTACAGCAATAGATGAATGGAACACACAAAAACATGAAATTTGGGATACCAAAGATTTGGAAAGCGCCGCAAAATCATGTCAATGATTGTTATTTTTGCGTTATTAGTACAGCGGGCATAACGAAAAAGAGACGCAGCTCTTATACATATCGTAATTACACCTCAGCAACGAGACTCATTGGAATCGTCTGTTACTGACGATCCTGATTTCACAGTAACAACTTTGAGCCCTCAACTTTACAATCAGAGTGATTGAAGTGACTTGATTCGAGATCTAGGGCTCTCCAAACTTTCTGCTGAACTATTGGCCTCGAGGTTATATACAGAAATATGCTCGAGTCAGGAACCAAAATTACCTTTTACCGAACCAGAGAAAAAGGACTTCTTAAATTTTTTTCACAGGAGAATCGGAATTGTGGAAATTTCCATTACATTCTTAGTACACTTTGCACATATGGTCAAGGCTTCTGTCTGTCACGTTACCAACCAACTGAATGGTGTCTGTTCATAGATAGCTCTAAACAAAGTTTGAAGTGTGTTCTTCTACACAGTGGAAATAAGTTTGGTAGCATCCCGATAGGTCATTCCACTACTATGAAAGAAGAGTATACTAATATTTCCTACGTTTTGGAGAAAATCAAGTATTATGAACATCAATGGGTTGTGTGTGTAGATCTGAAAATGGTTAATTTTCTACTGGGGCAACAGGGTGGCTACACCAAATATCCATGCTATATTTGCTTGTGGGATAGCAAGGACAAGAAAAATCATTGGTGTCAAACTATTCGGCCAAAAAGAGATAGTTGTGAGGTCGGAAGCCATAATATTGTTAACAAACCTTTGATTGACAAACGAAAAATCATTCTTTCACCCCTCCATATTAAACTCGGACTCATGAAGCAATTTACAAAATTGTATTTTTGTATATTACTATTACAAAACGAAATATTTTTATTTTATGTTAAAATGTGATCATAAAACTACTTTATGACTTATAATTTATATTCATTTATTTATAATAGATTTTCCGAAGTTTTTGCCGTATCTGTAGTAATACCAAAAAGAGTTAATTTTGAAAATTTTCTTCGATTAGGTAAATTGATCAGAACTCTGACAATTTTTGTCTGTTTAGCTTGAAATTGAAATGGCAGCATTTTGAATTTTTCGAAATGTCAAATTTTCGCAAAAAAGTGGATTTTTTTCACGTGGTTTTTTTTCGAATATGCCTTTCAAGATTTCCAAATATTTGTCAGATGTTTGTAGCAACTTTTAATAATAGATTTGAAACTGTTTGTGAATTCGAAAAATTTAAAAAAAAATTCAGCACTGAGTAGTAAAAAAACAAATTGATGGCAAAATCTCAAAAGCAGCAGCACAGCGGAAAAAACTATGGTAATTTTTGAACTCAGCGCACCCGATTTACGCTAAAAACTACTATCACAACCCTGCACCAAAAAAAAATTGATTTTGTAGACCAGTGTTATCAAGGATTTCGCCACATAAAAATGAAATGGACATTTTAAGCATTTGCGTAGTAAAATCACCTTGTATTCTTAAAGAATTAAAATTAAAGTTGAAACACCAGTACTCTATAAACTAGTTTATATATCCCAATACAGTGATATAAAAACATATTGAATTTCATCAATAAGAACGACGCCATATTTGACGGAAAACAATCGTTTTACACCTTTCCACATCTAATCAGGAATCCATTCATTCTCAACAGGTACACAGTTATTGAAAAACTGCAAAAATGTGCGATTTTCAGACTACATCAGAAATCTTATCGAAAACTTGTTTTAATCCACCTAGCGGTGCAATTGTGCCTTTCACATTTCTCTAAACTATGATTCGGTGGCTGTGGTTATGTTCAACATAATTGTGGAAATTTCCATTACATTCTTAGTACACTTTGCACATATGGTCAAGGCTTCTGTCTGTCACGTTACATTTTTACGCATATTTCATAAGATAAATCAGCAAAAAACAATAAAACCATATTCTATCACAACTGCACATTATTAAGGTCACTAAACCACACATTTTTTCTACAGAAAGTTTTTTTCTATCATGGACCGTTTTCACTTTATTGTCATTTTGATACGTCTGTCACGTTACACAATTTTCGCAGTTGGGTGGGCGTAGCGTATTGGTAAATCGATTGCCTTGTACGCAGCGCACCTGGGTTCGAGTCCCGACCCCGCACATAGGGTTAGAAATTTTTCATAAGAGATTTTTCTAACCCGAAGAGGCGAATGACCTTAAGGTTAAAACCTCTATAATCGAAATAAAAAAAAATTTCGCAGTTAGTTTGGAGGTTGCCCGACTAAATAGAAAAAGTCTGTTCCGTTGGCCCCCAAATTTGCATGAAAACAGTTTTAAGTAGAAGCTTAGAAAGCAAGGAAGAGTTTGAAATATAGTTTTCCTGAAGAAAAACTTTGTTTCAATGTTGCTTCAGAATCTTCATCGCGACGAAGCATGGTGAATATGAATCACCTGCATTCGTCCCACATCGTTCTTCGCTGTTATATTCAACTTGCTGTTGATATTCATCCACGAATGAAGCCGACTGCCAATCCATGTTTATCCGAATGCCTTATCCATACGTTCTTGCCTTGCTACTCATCGAACGACCGAATGAACTGCACGAGGAAGCTATGAAGTGAATGACGAATAAACGAATCAGCAAACCATTCCTCACCATAGCGATGATCGCTTACAACTATTGGCGAAGATTACTTCAATTTTATCTTCGCAGCATGATGGCTCGCGAAGAAACATATTTTTATTCTGATGCGTTGTACTGTTCGGAACAAGCCAATGCGCTACTGGTTCTTCAGTACAAAATAGCCGAATCAAGGCAATATTTGTTAAATATAGTACAATCTTAATAGAAGCCTTGTGTGTCAAGTATTCAAAGGAGATTGAACCCATGTTTGGTGATAAAACTCGGCATAAGCAAAACAAAATTCTTTTGGATGAAGTTTTGATTTTAATCTGCACATGGTGTTATATCACAATAATTTAACCTATTGCGCATGTTTTGCTAGTATCACGACGAAATCGCTTAATCAGCACGGTTGTTTAAAAATAAATTAGCTGTAGAATGAACAGTGTGTTGTGGGTGTAATATGGACAATACAATATTACTTCTTGTTCTCCCATCGGGAAAGACTAGGCATAAAAAACGTGTTGTAATTTTTTTACTCCATATTGTCGAGATCCTTAGATACCAACAAAAAATATAAAATGGTTGAATTTCGATTTTTTAATGCATTCCCTTCTAGGGATTAGCTATAATGATTACATTGCATGTGCACATCTCACGAATTCAACCATAACTGCTAACTTTGTTAACTAGTGCTATAAAGATAGATAGATGTTTAAGGTGAGATTTTTTGTGACGTGGTTAACACTAACAGTAGGTACCACAGTTTGATAAAAAATACATCATTTAACGCAAATTTATTAATTAGGGGTCATACACTAATTACGTAAGGACATATAAGGGGAGTGGGTGTTTCAAAATATCATACCAATTCTCACCGGGGGGAGGGAAGGTTTGTCCCTTCTTAACTAATATCATAAAACATGCATGAAAAATGAAATCGATAAGAAAAACATGGGTGGGTAATGTCAGAGACATAATCGGAGTGAAGTAGAATACACTTTATACCGGTAAATTCTGCTCTGAAATAAGCAATTTCTATGCGATTTTGTCGTCTTTTGCACATTCATAGTTTATTTGGAGTATTTTTGGAATTATCAAGTTGACAATTTGCAACATTTTTTGAAAATATTGTTGAACTTTTATGAAGGAAGGCACGAAAACGAGCGTTTGACTGTCGTCCTACTACCAGCATCAGAGAAGTAGCAGATCAGCATTTTTCGCTACATAGCCTGTACCAAACAAACCGCTCGTAAGTCCACCGGAGGAAAGGCTCCCCGCAAGCAGTTGGCAACGAAGACCGTGTAAAAGTGCCCCAGTCAAGGTTGGCGTTAAGAAGCCTCATCGCTACCGAACAGAAACTGATGCCCTGCGAAAAATTCACAGCTATCAGAAATCGAGCGGGCCTAAATTGGGACTCAAAATAAACAAGTTCTTTTCAAGACCAGCCGATTATAAAGTAAGATATAAATGAAATTTTCCTTTGCCTTACAACCTCCCTCCCCCTTTCCACCCGGCTTGAATTACTATCAATCTTGATGATGCTGTCGGGCGGGGGCACTAGTTTTTATTATAGTGGAAAATTTAGGTTTGCAAGGTTTTCCCCAAAAGTTTTTTAGCTGTGCTGTTTTCAAGGAAGTTGTAGTTGAATTCAAAATAAAATAGTTTATTTCTATTGTCAGAGATGGACCTCCCAACGAAAACTAGTCTGGCTCGCTTGGAATCGAATTGTACGGACCAACCACTGCTTTCACAAAATCTGTTATTTTCAGTAGTTGTACATTCTACACAACTAGTCACAACTATTTCCAATCAGCGCAAAAGTCGAAAGTTTTCATTCAGTACAACAGCAGATTTTCAAAAACAGGCTACATTCTGGCCGAAAATTTTGAAACGGAGCACCTATATCGAAACGTTAGAAAACGTTCGATTTTTGTAAATTAAATCATTACACTAACCTGTCTACAAATCACACGAATAACTTTTTTATTTTGTGCCATTCTACTTGAAAGCGACGATATTGTTCACAAGTGGCTCACTTACTATCCAACGCTCTTGGCAAGCCACTTTCTGATGCTTGTAATAACAAAACTTCAATTCGATTCTTTGTCGATAAATTGATGGCCCCGAAAAATGCCTTTTGTTTGGGCAGTGTTGTGGAATTTACTTGGAGCTGGTGTATATGGTAACAGTTTTGGTGCCATCTGAGACGGCGTGCTTGGCCAACTCTTCTGACAGCAGCAAACGGACGGCGGTTTGAATTTCGCGGGAGATGCTGCAAACGAACTGCTGCATGCTGATGCTGCAAACGAACTGATCGTGAACAACAGCATACTGAGTTTTTAAACCTGACTACAGCACGATGTAAGCTCGTCCTTTTTTGTGTTGTCCTCAATATGTGCTCTTCGTAGCTCCACCCCTTTGTTGGTCGACCACATATTTTTGATAAAGAACAAAATTGAAATTGTATTTCCAATACGGAGGTTATCGAACACTCAGGGTAAAAAGAGTAATGTAATACGGCACCTTGGTAAAATGTTTGAGAATTGAAATCTTTTTTGAATGCGCCTAGTAAACACGAAACTGTAAACAAACACACAAATGATAACTTTATATTTTGTGTCATTCTACATGAAATCGACGATATTGTTCACAAGTAGCTCACTTGCCATCGAACGCTCTTGCCAAGCCACTTTCGGATGCTTGTAATAACAAAATTTCAATTCGATTCTTTGTTGATAAATTGATGGCCCTGAAAAGGGCCTTTTGTTTGGCAGTGTTCGGAATTTACTTGGAGCTGGTGTATTTGATAACATCTTTGGTGCCATCTGAGACGGCTTGGCCAACTCTTCTGACAGCAGCAAACGGACGGCGGCTTGAATTTCGCTGGAGGTTATTGTCAAGCGCTTGTTGTAATGAGTCGGGCGAGAGACCTCGTTCGCAATGCGTTCGAAAATGTCTAATAAATCTGTTTATGATGCTCGACGAGACTCTGGTATCTGGATGGACCTCTTTCAGCACCTTGTAGATGTAGATGTAGTTTCAGTTACGATGCTGCAAACGAACTGAGCGTGAGCAACAGCATGCTGAGTTTTTATACCTGATTACAGCACAACGTAAGCTCGTCCTTTTTTGTGTTGTCCTCGATATGTATTCTTCGCAGCTCCTCCCCTTCGTTGGTCGATACACAAGAAAATTGTGTTGAATGCGTCGGAGTGCCTTTTACTTAGTAGCTGTAATGGAATACCTTGCTGCTTAAGTGTTTAAATTGGAAGGAAATGCTGCCCGTGACAACAAAAAGACGAATTATCCCACGTCTTCGGCAGCTGGTGATTCGTAACAACGAAAAGTTGAATAAACTATGCTCTCCGGAGTGACAATTGCTCAGGGTGGTGTGTTGCCAAATACCCAAGCCGTACTGCTTCCCAAGAACAAAATTGAAATTGTGTTTCCAATACGGAGATTATCAAACACTCAGGATAAAGAGAGTAATGTAATACGGCACCTTGGTAAAATGTTTGAGAATTGAAACCTTTTTTGAATGCGTCTAGTAAAAATGTTTTCCACTTCACTCCAGTTTGTTTCTGACCATATTTGCAATTTGCGTACTGAAATAAATAATAATTTAGGGTTTAATATAAATTGCTCTCCAGGGAGAAACAGTCCATGAAACAGAAAATGCAAACAAATGATTTTGGTGGCCCCGAAAAGGGCCTTTTTTATAATGATACAAGTGAGTTCTACCTTTTCAACTTCCAAATCCATACAAAGTGCGTCCCTGCCGCTTCAGAGTATAGACGACATTCATTCTGGTTTTGCGCTTGGCGTATTCAGTGTAGGTCACGGCATCTCGGATGACATTTTCCTGCACACCATCAGCATTCGTAGATTAAATCGGAAATGCATTTTACACCACCACGACGAGCCAGACGCCGAATTTGGTGATTCCCTGGATTTTAATACGAAGAACCTTGCGATGGCGCTTGGTACGGGAACGCAAACATGATACCGCTCATTGTACCGTCCGGACGAGCATGTTACTCGTGTGGTAAGCGAGCACCCACTGATTTAAAACAAGCTCGCGTGACCTGTATATATAACATTCCCGTATGTAATGAAACGCTTACATGCTCCTTTTTGACGGCTCTGCGTGAGATGTGCTTGCAAATGGCGCATTTTCATCGCTGTTTCCGAAGGATTTTCTAAAAAGCTTTGTTTTGGTTTATCTATAGTAGTCGCACTAATTCCGAAATTTAATACGAAATACGTGCACGAATTTCCGATCAGATAGTGCAAAAATATTGCGATTTCGATTAGTAGAACGGAAGATATTCGCATTTCAAACCTGGGAAAAAATTTCAACTGAAATTTTTGAAACGGGACCCCATATTGAAACGTTAGAAGTATTCTTCTTCAAAATATTCTTCTCATAAGAAAAGAAACTATTTCTTATTTGTGATATGAACATTTTATATATCAAACAAAATAAGCACATACTGTACATCATGGTCATGGAAACGCAGACCTCAAATTGAAGTGTTTTGCAGCGACGGAATATGATTGTTAAATTAGTTATGGAATTTATTGTTGCCAACGTAAGGGGCGGCCAAATTGTCGATGGTTTTGGAGCAGTTACAGAAATTTCTTGACTCTTGGTGGTACATTGTTCGGATCGGGAACTGGAGTCACAATCTGCTTTACAAGTTAAGATGTGTTGAGTCTCTTCGTGTTGTTACGCCAACATACTTCTTTTCAAACTTTCGCTTCAAACCCGCAAGGTATATGAAAAATTTTCTGTCATGTGATAGTCAAAGAACTTGTTCATATACGTCTCCCAACCTTTGAACGGAACGGATCGTTATATTTCACAGTGGTGTTCGGTGTGTAAATTTTAGTGAGTGAAGGTCATCCTTTGTTCGTTCGTTAGCTGCCGTTCTGCTGGTGCCGGCAGTAAATCCAGTACATTGTTTTCGCTGGTGCGGAACAATCGACGTTGTTTGCAGATAAGTTTTGCTTTGTTTTTTTTCCTCGTTTGCTTTCTTTCCGTTTTCCCTACTTTTACTCAAATCAAATAATAAGACACATTCCCGTTTATATAACGCTCTGCCCTCGTGCTTAAATGGCCGAGGGCGAAATACTATCTGATGTAATTATGGAAGTCCCTGATCCCCCTAATACTCGCATTGCTCCCCGTATAAAGCAGTACCCAGAAGGTTCCTCTGGGCCATGGGTGGTATATTTTCGGACCGGAGAGAAACCGGTGAATATATTAAAACTTTCTCGAGATGTGACTGCTAATTACCCGGCCGTAACTCAGATAACACGTGTTCGGGCAAACAAGATACGTGTTCTAGTGAATGATCTCGGCCAAGCAAACGCGATTGCTTGCTGTGAGCGCTTTACGCGGGAATTTAAAGCGTACGTGCCTTGTGTGGCCTGTGAAATCGATGGGGTAGTGTCCGAACCGGGCCTGAAATGCGAAGAACTGTTGGAGCACGGGGTTGGCTGCTTTAAGGACCCCTCACTTGAACAGATTAAGATCTTGGAATGCAAACAATTGTATACCGCAAACACCGAGGGAGGTAAGACTACCTACTCTCTATCAGGCTCGATTCGGGTGACATTCGCCGGGTCCTCTCTTCCCAACTACATCCTCCTTGACAGGGTTCGCCTACCAGTTCGCCTGTTTGTACCGCAGGTCATGATCTGCAGCAATTGCAAGCAGTTGGGCCACACAGCCACATATTGTGGAAATAAGAAACGATGCGGCAAATGCGAAGGAGAGCATGAGGATGACTCTTGCGACAAAGAAACTGAAAAGTGTATTTGCTGCGGGGGCCCTTCACATGCTCTTAAATCATGCCCTGCGTACAAGCAGCGCGGGGATAAAATTAAGCGCTCCCTTATGGAACGCTAAAGGCGTTCTTATTCAGAAATGCTAAAGAATGCTTCGCCATCTGTCCTGTCCGAAAATCCCTATGCTGGTTTGGCTAACGTTGAGCAAGAATCTGACGACCCACGAGAGGGAACATCTTTGGTTAACCCAGGGGAATCCAGGAAGAGGAGAAATTCAGCCTCCCCTACATTGCCCCGTAAGGGTGCCAAGGTGTCGTCCACTCAGAGTGCACCAATTACAATCAATAAATCCAACGGAAGTGATGCACAAAAGCCGAAGCAATTTGCTCCAGGACTTGGAAATATTAATTCTAACAAGGAGTACCCACCACTTCCAGGGACACTAAAAACCCCAAGTGTCCCCTTTTTTCAAACAGATACTCAGTCCAGTAGCGGACTAATGAAATTTTCTGACATAGTGGACTTAATTTTCACAGCTTTCAATGTTACTGATCCACTTAAAAGCCTTCTGATACGTTTTCTCCCTATAGTGCAAACATTTTTGAAGCAGTTGACTACTAAATGGCCCCTCCTTGCAGCGATCGTATCCTTCGATGGCTAAGTCATCGAACGAGGTCACCGATTCGATCACTGTTCTACAGTGGAACAGCAGAAGTATCCTCCCGAAAATCGATTCCTTTAAATTTTTACTAAATAGTTTAAAATGTGATGCTTTCGCATTATGTGAAACTTGGTTAACTTCCGATAAAAATCTCAACTTCCACGACTTTAATATAATTCGTCTGGATCGAGAAACCCCCTATGGAGGAGTACTTTTGGGGATCAAAAAGTGCTATTCTTTCAACCGAATTAACCTCCCTTCGACACCAGGCATTGAAATTGTCGCTTGTCAAGTTCTAATCAAAGGTAAAGAACTTTGCATTGCTTCCATCTACATTCCTTCTAGAGCCTCGGTAGGGCACCGAACGCTTTGTAATATCACGGAATCCTTACCGGCACCGCGGCTAGTTCTGGGAGACTTTAACTCGCACGGTACGGTATGGGGTTGTCTTCATGATGATAATAGATCAACATTAATCCAAGATCTTTGCGACAATTTCAACATGACCATCTTAAACACGGGAGAAATGACGCGGATTCCTACACCACCAGCACGCGCAAGCGCGTTGGATTTATCGCTTTGCTCGACATCGCTACAGTTAGATTGCATGTGGAAGGTGATCCCTGATCCCCACGGTAGCGATCATTTGCCTATCGTGATTTCAATTGCTAACGGTTCAAGACCATCGGAAACAATCAATGTCTCGTATGACCTCACACGGAACATTGATTGGAAGAGTTACGCGACCGCGATATCCGTTAAAATCGAATCCACTCAAGAACTTCCTCCGGAGGAAGAGTACAGGTTTTTGGCTGGCTTGATTCTCGACAGTGCGAATCAAGCTCAGACTAAACCAGTACCCAGCGCGAATACCCATGGACGGTCTCCCACCCTGTGGTGGGATAAAGAGTGCTCAGAGCTGTACGCGTAAAAGTCCACTGCATATAAGGCCTTCCGGGAAGACGGGTTACCCGCTAGCTATCAACAGTACGCGTCGTTAGAAAGGCAAATGAAGAGTCTAATCAAAGCCAAAAAACTTATTGGCGCCGGTTCGTCGACGGGTTAACGAGAGAAACAGCGATGAGCACTCTTTGGGGTACGGCTCGACGTATGCGTAACCGTAATAATACCAACGAGAACGTGGAATATTCAAACCGTTGGATATTCGCTTTCGCCAAGAAGATCTGTCCGGACTCTGTCCCGGTACAGAAAACGTGCCGCGCCGCGTCTCCTTACGATACCGCGAACGAAACACCGTTTTCGATGGTGGAGTTCTCACTTGCTCTCTTATCGTGCAACAATAACGCCCCAGGGTTAGACAGAATCAAATTCAACTTGCTGAAGAATCTGCCTGACACTGCAAAAAGGCGCTTGTTGAATTTATTTAACAAGTTTCTTGAGGGTAACATTGTCCCTTATGAATGGAGGCAAGTGAAGGTCATCGTCATCCAAAAACCAGGAAAACCAGCCTCCAACCACAACTCGTATCGGCCGATTGCAATGCTGTCCTGTATTCGGAAGTTGTTCGAGAAAATTATCTTGTTTCGCCTCGACAATTGGGTTGAAGCAAATGGCTTATTGTCAGATACACAATTTGGCTTCCGCAAAGGCAAAGGGACGAACGATTGCCTTGCGTTGCTTTTTTACAGAAATCCAAATGGCCTATGCTAACAAAGAGCAGATGGCATTAGTCTTCTTGGATATTAAGGGGGCTTTTGACTCAGTTTCTATCAACATTCTGTCAGAGAAGCTGCACCAGCATGGTCTTTCACCAATTTTAAATAACTTTTTGCTAAACCTGTTGTCTGAAAAGCACATGCACTTTTCGCATGGCGTGGGTGCAACGATCAACCAGGTTTTCACATTTAAATATCTCGGGGTCTGGTTCGACTCTAAAGGTACCTGGGGATGTCACATTAGGTATCTGAAACAGAAATGCCAACAAAGGATCAATTTTCTCCGAACAATAACTGGAACATGGTGGGGTGCTCATCCAGGAGACCTGATCAGGTTGTACCAAACAACGATTTTGTCGGTGATTAAGTACGGGTGTTTCTGTTTCCGCTCCGCTGCGAACATACACTTCATCAAACTGGAGAGAATCCAGTTTGATGAAGTATATGTTCTCGACCCATACGATGAGTCTCGAGGTGCTGGCGGGCGTTCTTCCGCTAAAAAATCGATTTTGGGAACTCTCATATCGATTGCTCATCCGATGCGACATTCTGAACCCGTTGGTGATTGAAAACTTCGAGAGGCTCGTCGAGCTTAATTCTCAAACTCGTTTTATGTCCTTGTACTTCGACTACATGGCACAGAGCATCAATCCTTCTTCGTACAATCCCAACCGTGTCCGTTTCCTAGATACTTCTGATTCTACTGTATTCTTCGACACATCCATGAAGGAAGAGATTGGTGGAATCCCGGACCATATACGCCCGCAGGTGATCCCCAATATATTTTATAATAAATTCCGAGAAGTCGGCTGCGACAAAATGTTTTACACTGACGGATCAAATCTCGATGGGTCCACTGGCTTCGGTATGTTCAACAATACTATCACCGCTTCATTAAAGCTCAATGATCCCGCTTCAGTTTACGTCGCAGAGTTAGCTGCAATTCAGTGCACCCTTGGGATCATCGACACTCTGCCCACAGATCACTACTTCATCGTTTCGGACAGCCTCAGCTCTATCGAAGCTCTTCGTGCGGTGAAGCCTAAAAAGCAATTCCCGTATTTTCTGGTGAAGATACAGGAGTCCTTGTGTACGTTATCTGAAAAATCTTATCAGATTACCTTTGTTTGGGTCCCCTCTCATTGTTTTATCCCGGGCAATGAAAAGGCCGACTCATTAGCAAAGGTGGGCGCATTAAATGGTGACATATACGAAAGACCAATCTGCTTCAACGAATTTTTTAGTATTTGTCGTCAGAGGACGCTCAACAGCTGGCAAACCTCGTGGAGCAATGGGGAACTTGGACGATGGCTACATTCGATTATCCCAAAGGTATCAACGAAGCCTTGGTTCGGGGGGATGGATGTGGGTCGGGATTTGATTCGTGTAATGTTCCGACTTATGTCCAATCACTACACCTTAGATGCGCATTTGCGGCGTATTGGGCTTGCGGAGAGTAGTCTGAGCGCTTGTGACGAGGGCTATCACGACATCGAACACGTTTTCTGGGTGTGCGCCGGGCATTGTGACGCCAGGTCTCAGTTAAAGGAATTCCTTCGGGCCCGAGGTAGACCACCCAATGTACCAGTCCGAGATATGCTGGCAACTCGTGATTTCCCCTATATGTCCCTTATTTATACCTTCATAAAAACGATAAATATCCCAATTTAGGCCCTCTCTTTTATTTCTCGTTTTTAGAGTTTCCTCCTGCCTTGTGGAACCGATCAGCTCCAGAGTGCCACTATGTAACCGCCATCGCCCTTACCACTACGCCTGCATAGAAGGAAACTGAAGCGAGAGCGACTCGAGGTCCGATGACTTTTGAAGGATTCCCCGCGGGTACGAAGAATACCATCCGCCAATCCGGTACTCGACGACTTACTATACTGAGGCGCAAATTTGTTTCGCTGATCCCCCTACCCCCCCCCCCCCCCCCCCGCCGTTCGAGCGAAAGTTGCAAGTTTTGCTCTTCTTTCCCTGTCTCTCCCCTGTCCTTGATACAACTGCTGCTACACTGATGCGGAAATAAGCCACCCTCTGAATATCTTGACCAAGCATAAGTTTTAGTTAAAAAATTCAAATTAGTATTCTGTATTCCTACTTTTAAGATAGCTATAATTTTTACTCTTTATTGAAACTCTTGTCCTCCATCTTGTAAATAGAATTGAATCCCTAGTTTTAAGATTTCTGTGAAATTTCTCATAAATATTTGTTCCCCCTTTTGTGTACTAAACTATATTGTTAGTTTTAAGATAACCGTAAAATATTTCGTAAAATACTATTACTCCCCCTCTTGTATATCAAAGTGAATCCCTTGTTTTAAATTTTTTCATAAAAAAATCTTTTGGCCCTCTTTTGTATATTGAATCTTATTTCCAGTCTTAAGATAGCTGTAAACTTTCTTTTCCTTTGTAAAAAAATATTTCAACATTGTAACCTCCTAGTTTTAAGATATCCAAAATGTAAAAACAAAAGCATTTGGCACCGCCAAGCTAACGCATTTGTGCCTATCAAATAAACGAAATGAATAAAAAAAAGAACTTGTTGGCCGTATAGTTCCAGAGTGTGAACTGTATTTTACTTCAAGAAAATTCGACGATAGCCATGTCGGAACTATGCGTACGATAAGCGTTATAGTTAAAACTCCGAACAAATTCACACCAGAAGAGGTTATAAATTCTTTTGAGTTCTACATCACAAAGAAATAGATTCAAAGGAAGTGGAATGTAGCGAAGCAAATTATGTGGAACAAATCGGAGTTTCTAAATATCTCCCAAAATTTATTCTGAAATTTCTACTGGGCGAGATTAGGATTAAACACTTTAAACCGTTGTCTTCCGTTTTAATTCCACTATGATGCATCATAGTGGAATTAAAACGGAAGACAACGGTTTAAAGTGTTTAATATAACATTCCACTAAGTCGCTCAAAACAGTGCTTTTGTTAAAGAGATTAGGATGCAAATGAAATTTCTGCAGATGATTATACAGTGTATAATATGAATAATATGTATAATATGTATAATATGTATAATATGTATAATATGTATAATATGTATAATATGTATAATATGTATAATATGTATAATATGTATAATATACACACACTTAGAAAAAATCGTATAAATTTTCGTCTCCTGATCCTGACATATACGAGCATCAAAAATGACTTAGTCTTACGTTTGATTTTAATTTTAGATGACATTGAATTTCGTAAATCATGTAATTTTACTCCACATATGGCGTTTGTTCTGAATGACAGTAAGTGTAATTTTATGTCATTGCGCATGGAAAATATGTTTCATGTAAAATTAAATGGAACACGGTGATGTTTAATGTTTAGTCATTTCGTGAATTACGGTTTGTTAAATTGTGTCATGTTTGCAATTACGTCAATGATAAAATTTATGATTTTTTGGTGTGTAGTTAAATTTTGTCCTGAGTTCTCTTTTAATAATTCAATAAGGGGGAGAGGGAGTTCACTAAAATCATACGAACTCTTATCTGGGGGGAGGGGGAGGTTGAATAGTTCTAAAAAAGCCTTACGTAATTAGTGTACGGCGACCCCGAGCAGAATATTTTCTATGATGAAAGGATTTTTCATTTCAAACATTTATAATTACCTTAAGGGATCGAAACAAGCATAAAAAAATATTTTAAAAAAAATAAAAACCAAATAGAATACGTTATAGCCAAATGTAGAATCTTACACTTAGTCAAGTTTCCCCATGTTCCCATACTCCATCGTGGGAGCAATTAAATTTACGTACATTTTCGAAATATGCTAGAAGTACCAAGTTCCAATCAATCTTAAATTTAAGATTCGCTCACTTAAAATAAACAACTTGATCAAATTTAGTAACTCAAGCTTCAAGATAATCAACAAATTTCTGATCAAAATTAGTCGATTCAAAAAAAAAAGCATTTCGCGGAACGCATTTTCACGCTAGACATTTTGAATTTCTTTATGAAACTGTTATGAACACTTTTTCTTTAAAAATATTTCTATTTAATATTCCAGTAGCACTGATTATGGCAAGCCAAGCTTATTTTCGTTCAACTTCATAGTATGTCATGACTTGTAGAACACTTGAGCGATATTGGAAAATATTGATATTTTTAACGTCCATTTATCATATTATTTAGGCGCATCTCCACAAAAGAAATTTTGAAGTTTTCGAAGAAAACTTTTGCCTTTAAAAATCTGGCCTAGAGGATTGATATGTCTTGACATATTGATTCCCTAGACTCTACTTTGTTCCGTGAAAAAATTATGAACACTTTTTATATAGGATTTTGAATGAATATTGCAACATTTAAAAAAATTGTTTTGGCATTTTCAGGCCATTTTTTCTAAAAAGTCGTATACATTCTTTATGAAAAAAACAGTTTTCACTTTCAGGCACTTTATTCGAAGATGACGAAGTTCTTATAACTTTCAAATGAAAATAGTTTAGTGGTTGGTGTCCTTAAACATCTCATGCACTCTAAAATATTTTTAATATGTCCAGAGATTACATTTATGTTAAATAATAATTACTAAATTTATCTAAAAACAGTTTTAAAGTGTCACAGCACTGTAGAATAAAAAAAGTCCATTTTCAATTTATTAGTCAAAAATGGCTTTAGAATGTTAAAAATCATATCCCAAAACATGGAAGACGAAAACAATACATAAATATTCAGATTTTCAATTCTACCGCAATGCCTCTTATGTATATCTCGTGTGTACTGAAAACTTTAACCACGTTTTTCTCGAAGCCACTTTTTTTGAGCTGGCCGCAAATGTAACTCGAACAAATGATTTTTGAACGTTTGGAAATTTTCACAGTATATTCAAAATTGATTTCTCCAGCGACGTACGTAGGATTTTTTTTTATTGCTTAGCTTTTTAAATTAATTTTGTGTCGATTTTCATGACATGTTTGGCGTGCTCTACAGTGGTGTAGCCCCTTAATAGAATATATCCAAATTTTATTTCTTGATGTCATGTTAAGTGAGATATACATATTCAGCATTTTTTCTGTAATGCTTTGTTGTACAACTTTATTGAAAATATTTCCCGTTTCAAATCTGATAAAAAACATCAGCAAATGATCATTATGTACTACTAATTGTTGTTTATAGCAAAAGTCATCCTATTCCGAACATAGCAAGCATTTCTGCACCACTTCAGTCATGAAGCTCTGACCCTTCCATCAATGAACAAGAAATTTGTTTTTCTTGGTCGCAATGCAGGAGGAATGAAGAACGAAGAATCCTTAGCGAAGAATGGCTAGTGGCGATTATCACCTAAGCCATTCGTGTGCCGATCCGAACGATGCGTGAAGATGAACATTGCAGGAATGGCTAAATTCAACAAACAACGATGCGATCAAGCAGCGAATAGCAGACATCAGATTCGGATTTTTTGTTTGTTTGTATTATTCATTTTCGCTGATTCTGTGCTTCCGAATCGAGTGCCCCTATTGTTGCGCTACCATTTGACTCAATGCGTTGAACAAAGATGGCAGACACCGCTCTAACCAACGTCTTCAAATGGGTAGGGTGATAATAGAAACATGGTGCAAATAGGCTCATCACCCTATTATGTCGAAAGAAAATCCAAAATAATTTGAAAACATCTGCATTTTGAAGGATAATTTTTCGTGAGCATTTTGAATTGAGAACCCATTTTGAAATACATTCTATAACTAAATTATTTAAAGAAAAAAAAATAAATGAAAAATGAAAATTATTGAAATATGTTGAAACTTTTTATTGTTATTTTCTTTACGATGCAATTATATTTTAATTTTTTTTATTTGCAATTAAATTTTAAACGTGTTATGTTTTTTGCGTTTGGTATTTGTGAGTAATTTATTAAAAGGGCGTATTTTCATCACTAGATATTTTTGTTGAAAAAAAAATCAAAATATTTCAATTTTTTTTTTAAGAGCATTTTGCTTCGAAATTATATTTAGTATTAATATTGTATAAGAAAATTATATTTGACTGGCAAATGCTAATAAATTTAGAAGAAAAGAAGATGAAGCTATAATTGCACTTCCTAATAGTGCAATTATAGCTTCATCAGTTTACATGCTTTCGTTAACAAAAAAAACATTGTGTTTCTGTAGTTGTATTTTCATTTTTTTTGTTTTTTTAAAAATATATTCGTATTTTTTACATTCTTTGCTTTTTTTTGAAAAATTTCACCAAAAAATATTCACACAGAACAATTAATTCCCTAGAACTCGCTATCATATAGTTTTGCTACACAAATGGCGATTTTCGAAAAATATATATTAAAAGTAGTGCATTCAAGATCTCATACGTCCTTTTTAAATATTACTCTTGAATAAACATTGTTTGTTTAATATTGAAAAATACTTAGTCTCCCAAATATATATGAAACGTAAAAGGTTTCAACAAAATCAAAGATGGTCACCAATATTGACGCAATTGAATCAAGCTTGATAGAATTGCTTTACAGTAGAAAAAATCTGTCACGTTACATAAGATAAACTGTGTTTTCTTAAAAATTAATAAAACTTTAAAGTTTTCACAATACAGTTTCAAAAAGTATACTCAAAGTAGTAAGAAAAAATTCAGGTTAGACATTGTATGCATGCTGTTGGTGTGGTCCACAAATTTTTTTTTTGAATTTTTGATCTGTCACGTTACAAGTTATTTGGTTTCCATTACTTCACAAATAAAAATAAGCAATAATGCAAATTCATCAAAATTTTTCAAGCAATATCATCAAATTTAAATTAGACTGCGATAGAAAAATGTGGTTGAAAGTAAAAAGTTGAAAATATGGATTTTGTTTACCTTTTTATCTCCTTACGGTCTTTTAGTCACTTTCAGGTCATGCAAGTAGCATCAACAAACTTTCATAAATGACAGACATGAATTTTTTTTCTGGGATCGCCATTCATATTTTTTAATATTATAGGTTATATACATGCGGAAAACAAACAGTTTGACGCAAAATTTGATAAAAAATAATTTCTCTTGTGGTTGCCATTTTCGGAGCGTTGACCATATACACAATGGCTTGCCAACCACGAACTTGATGAGCTACGTGTCGGCGGTGACACAGTTGAAACAAAAAAAATATCATACTTAGCCTAATCAGCATTAGTTCAATGTTATCTGCTTGCTAACTCATTTTGAGATGCGGGGGTGGGTGAGTGAGGAGGGCGAAAATCCCATGAACGAACGACTCCCCAGCTCAATTTGGTATGGTGTGTGATATAATGGTGGATTAAAAATGATAGGGTTGAGAGGAGCGGAGTGTGAAGGCTGGGTGGGGTGGTGGTCTGAGGGGTGATTTAAGAGGATTTTTAAGGGAAGAAAGTGAACAGTAGAGGGGGGGGGGTAACCTCTCTCCGTATACCCTTAACTACGCCCCTGTTCAAATCCTGAAACCTTATGCAAGTAAAAAAAAATAGGTTGATTAGGTTTACGGTTTTCATAGTGATTGCATAACCTTTCTATATGAGAAAGGCAAAAATGTGCCAAAATCCAAAAAAGTGAACTTTCATCAATTTTTTTTCGAGTTTGCATCAAATATCGACGTTTCATGCACCTTAAGGCACCACCTTATTGGGACTTAGAAAAAATTGCGGTTTTCAAATGTCTTCAAAATTCTCAAAATAGTCGAACGTTTTGCACAACCAGAATAGCTTACCTCCTAAATTAGACGATTACGAATCTTTCTATACTAATTAGAGCGTTGTCCGTTCAGTTATGTCGTAGTGGTGTATTTTTGAAAATAGTGCATCGAAAAAATCGAAAATCGTATGGGAAATCAAAACATAGTACTCTTTCACAGCTCCTAACTGAGATACGGCTTGACGGATTGACTCCAAATTAGCTCACCTCCTAGTCAAGATATCACTAAAGCTAATTCTGATAAGACTACATGATTATTTACAGCAGGAATTGAGTGGGGCATTTTGTAAAATTGATTTGATAATTTTTTGAAAGTCCGCCCATGTTGGCAACCGTGTGTTTGTTATTATTTTCGCGTGCACAATAAGTAAACCAACGAAAAATGGACACAATTATATAATAGAAAATAAAACCGAAATAAAGTTCGTCATATTCACCTAATTCATTATGATTGGATTGAGTTGGTATCTAAACGATTGAACATAATCGACTGTTTACACAATTACTGTATAGAAAACCGTAAATAGTGAAAAATGCTCGTTCCAGTAGTTGACCGATTCGCATCCATTGTTCACAGTATGCATAAGTGTATTATACGTGTAGCAAACGTTGGGAGTATACATCTCGTGCCATGCAGGCGATGTATTACGACATCGATCGACGATCGGCATCGAAAAGCATGAGCATATTAGTATATTTCAATCAGTGATGCAGAATATTAACTTGCTAGATATTGAAATTTTACATTCGAGTGTACAAATAGGCAATGTTTTACTTCTTGCTGTTTATGAAACCAAAGCAAGCGTGACTTTTTCTGCTTTTTCTCACTTTTCGCTACAACATAATATTTAAATTTTCTCTTCTCCGGCATAGTATGAGACGATTTTAAATATCTAATGTCCTCGAAACTACTAGTTTCGCATTGATACACAGAAATATCGAACGCAAAAACTATACGATTTTGATACGGCAGTTTACTGAGAAACTGGAAAATATTTTAATTTTCAACACGGTGAAAAACAATAGTTGTAAACATGGCCGCGGAGTAAACTAAAATGCTGAAATAATGTTTTCAACTCAACGTAATGCCCATATGTTAATAAGAAATCAAAAATTACAATCGCATGGACTCATTAGGCTTTAGAGCGGAAAATCAATAGAACCAAGAGCACTTGCCCAAACTTTCTCAAAACCATACAATGATTCATCAAACTTGACAGTTCTTCGACTTTTTTTTTACGACCATACATCATATAACTACCACAATAACATACGACCATGCGTCATAATGTCCGAAAAGGAATACATCAGAAGGTCTGACACGTTATAATACATAATTAGTGAGTAATGAGATCCGAACGCCAATGTTCATTAGTGGCGTGACCAGGATATTAGTGACACGGAAACTTGCCAATCAAAGGTGTCCGCAAAATGACAAGCAAAGTGTTGTGGAGGAGAATTTTACGACAATATTCCGGTGTGAACGGATTTGCATGCATAATCACATAGAAAAATATGATCGTTGTTACAAAAAAGGTTACTTATTTTCATATTGTTGGTATATTCTTCGAAGACATCTCTATAACCTGTATGAGGGCACACACAGGAAAAATAATGCTATTTTCGATGAGGAAAGTCCGTGTTCTCAGCATGCTTCATAGAGATTTGGTGTTCTCGGTAAAGATTCTTTGATAAATTGAGCTATATTTTGACCTTTTCGGCTTTGATCTAGATCAGTTGTATCTTTTCTACGGGAAAGTTTTTTTGTTTTTATATTTTCGGCTCAATCACGTAGATACGTAGATGGCGTGACATTTCATGAAAAATACCTTCAAATATATATAATAATATATAGCAAACTACAAGTGCAATCTAAGTTTCAAAAGAGACCTCAAGAGCGCCATAAAACCTCAATTGTTACTAGGGTTGCGACTGGCTTTATTGTGGTTCATTTTTAAATGGTGAATGATAAAATATTATTACTCAAGGATTTTTGCATTTGCATATTGACAAATTACATAAATTACAATATACCTTCAAGTAGTAAGTGAAAAACATCAAAACAAAAAACTCTACTGAAAAAGTTTTCAATTCCTCTACCGTCTCTGTCCAAAGATAGAGCTGATCTACATCAGATAATAATTATCGAAATGCTTAATTTTACCCGATATACTTTCTCGAAGTCATCAAAGCTCCAGGATACATACCTAGAGCGCTAGAGATTTTGTTCGTTGAAAGTACCATGAAAATGGGTATTTATTTTATTTAGAACCGGTTTATTATCGATGTACTCTGAATATAGTAAAACTGACCTGTTACCCACAAACAAAATAATTGGACATCGATAAATTCGATAACCGTATAGGGAATTAAAATATAATGTTCTTTTCGAGCTCATGGCTATATCACGTCTGAATACATTAGTGTCTGAAATATTTTGCCTACTAATTAAGATAACATAATTATTCACTGCAGAAATTGATTGTACTATATCAGAAAAATGATTCGAATAATTTAAATTGTCTATTCATACTGGTAACTAAGTGTATTACTGCTGATCGCTTGCGCAATATGAATATGACGAAAAATAGGAATAATTAGGGAATCAAAACTAAATAGACATAATTCGAAATATGAAATAAATGTACATAAAGAATTTTTCTGAATTCGATTCATTATTCAAATGTATGTCATGCGCGTAGCAAACAATCAGGGGTTAGCGTGTGATGTTGCACGAGTGATATAATGCCACTGACGACCAAGTAATGCGTTGTTTACAAACTAGGGTGCTGTCGGGTTTGGTATTGTATTGCGCAAGTAAGAGCGCAAACATTATCGTAACGTTTGAGAGTGTTTCTCATATAGTTAGACAGCGAAAAACGTTGATGCATGTGCGCTCCTGAAGAATTGTTTTGGGTGTGGATACTTCTGTCGGAGTTTCTGTAACCGTCGAAGTTTGCCAATATGGCTAAAGAAACTTTGAATTCCGGTTATGGGCGTAGAACTACAATTACAAGCTATTGCCAGATCAGAACATCGTAACAAAAAACTATCAAAACTGTAGCTCCCATTGATACTTGTTATAATTTACTGTTATTTTAACTATTAACGAAAGCTGATTTATAATACAATTTGTAACAAAAATTGCGTTATAATCTTGTTATGCTATACTGATCGGGTAGGCTCACATTTTAGAAAAATTTCCACTGTTCTACATTCATTACAACAATCATTGTAAAGGGGTGGGCGTAGCGTATTGGTAAATCGATTGCCTTGTACGCAGCGCACCTGGGTTCGAGTCCCGACCCCGCACATAGGGTTAGAAATTTTTCATAAGAGATTTTTCTAACCCGAAGAGGCGAATGACCTTAAGATTAAAACCTCTATAATCAAAATAAAAAAAAAACATTGTAATTCAGGAACCGGTAACCGGATCTATATAAAATTCAATAGCAGCCGATGGGAGTGTTACCCATTTCATTTGAAGCTGTTTGTGAAAATTGGTTCAGCCATTTCAAGGAAAATAATGTGCCATTTTTGGTTTCAAGCATACACACAAATGCATATACACACTCATACACATTTCTGGGGGTAGTGTAGACGATAGTTCCCATAGACGCTAGAGAGCGCGCCAGCATGTAGTGAGATTTGACAGTGGACTCTGTTGAATCTATATAAAAGGCTACATAAATCCGCAGGCAGTTTCGTCAGTCAAGTTTGAACCGCGTAAGGTTAACTAGCCTATCGCCGGAGTGCCATATAAGGATTGATACCACTAGGATTCTAATTCTGGACGTGGAGAAAGAATTCATCGGAATGGTAATACAGATCGACAACCACGCTGGTAAGGATGTGCGACACATCACCGAATCGGCAAGTGAGCTAATGATATTAGGTGCCCCCGCCCCGTCCCGTCCCGTAAATCACTAACGTTCGAAACCCGGCACCTTAGCCGGTGGATGTAATCTCAATTAGTGCCGATCCGGCTCTAAACGTAGCAATTTATGAAGGACAACCACAACTCTCAAATGCAAAGGTAACCATGGGACCATATAGAGACGACTGCTTACTACGGGCATAGATAGCGGCTTAGAGTTGGGCCCCAATAGGCCTGGGAGATAGCAACTTAACCTTCTGGAGATGGCGCTAGTATACTTAGTGCACGAGTTTTTTCAATAGTTTTTGGCGGCACTGTAATCATCAGTTTATCACTGAAAGTGAAAACTGGGCAGACAATTTAACTGTTTACAACTTTGTCGAAGACTGCAAATCAATCCAACTTCCTTGCGAGAAGTTCTTAAAATATTAATAAAGTGATGTATGAGTTAGTTTGGCATAAAGCCTGCCAATACAAGGTAGTAAAACAATGATCGATTCCCAAGAAGTTAATTTTTTGGCGAAATTATGATTTGGTTTAGCTGAAGAGTATGTTTGAAAGGCTTTTCGTACATGATTTGAGTAATCTTTTAACTAGAATATTTTTGTTCTACATTTCACCGCCAACACTAACTTTTCAACGAAAAGAGAAAGAAGGTGTCTTCTACAAAGTCGTAGAATAAGCCATTCCCAGTAGTTTTTGTAAGAATGTTCATATAATATCTTTCTTATTTTAAAAGTTAGTGTTGGCGTCTTCTATGCGGTGAAATAAGGTACTTAAATTTTGTATTCAAAAGATGTGCTAAAATATTCCAAACATACTATTCAGTTAAATCCAATCATTATTTAGCAAGAAAACAAAGTTCGTGGGAATCGACAACTGAATCACCAGCATATGCTGTTAGAACCCATGCAAAACTGACTAAGACATCAATTTAATAAAAGTGTAATAACTCTCCCAAGGTAGTTGGATTGATTTTAAGTCTTCGACAAAGTTGTAGACAATGAAATTGTGATTAACTGATGTACATCGTGCCACCTAGCGGTGAAAATTAAGTTTAGTAAATTGTTGAAAAATCCCATGAAAACTTCGAACACATTGGTCCGGTAGCTAGACTTATTCGATTTGGCTCAAATTTAGAGCAGATAGGACTAGGAACCGACTTAGGTATGTGCCGATCGAGTTTTCAAAAATTTGTTTTTCTTGCTGGGCTGTCTAATGTGTACAGACTTCACCCACGCTTGTGTAGTTTTTTTTTCTAGCAAAAGGAATAGAATGATGGAAATTCAAATCGATGCCATGTGATCTGTTCCGGAGACACTCACGGATGTTCTAGAATAAGAACATTTTGTTGTTGGAACCAAACAACTCTTTAAAATACGTATATGTCAATTTCCTTTTATTTAAAAAAAAGATTGGCGTTCCAGGACCTTGATTTTCCCTAAAACAAGAAGCAGACACCTTCAAGATGTTCTCCGGCACTCTTATGTATTACGATCATGAAGTTTGACATATCACGAGACGGGTTTTATTGAGGATCAAAAATTGGCCTTCATTCCGATGAAACCAGGTTCCTGAAATATTTCGGAAAGTATCCAATACATTCAAAGCTCCTCAGAATATCGCCCAATGCATTTGTTTTGCAGAATCATGGAGTGTCATACGCAGCTAAACTGATATAAAAATCGATAAATTAGTTTTTGGATCTTCGGAAAGGAAGGTAACTTTAATACTTCCAACAAAACATCCGGAACACGATAATTTTCGAAAAGCTGGCCTCGGTTCCTGAAACTAGATGAATTTTGTGATCGTTTTGAAAAACCCGAATCTAATGTTGTTGGAACACGTCTTAGAACCATAATTTTGAAATTTATTACCGGGGGTGGGTGTAGCGAAGTTGGTAAATCGATTGCCTTGTACGCAGCGCAACTGGGTTCGAGTTCCGACCCCGCACATAGGGTTAGAAATTTTTCATATGAGATTTTTCTAACCCGAAGAGACGAATGACCTTAAGGTTAGAACCTCTATAATCGAAATAAAAAACAATATTACATTGATTGAAATGGAGGTTGCGGACCGAAGAGTTAATATCAATATATACTAATGCCGCCTAATGGGATTATTTCGAACTAAGCATTTCTCCAATCGTTGACGATTTACTTGCTCTATTACTCTAGAACTTAGTTGTTTCTATATGCAACAGTTTTCGATTTATTGTCAAATTAACGGAATATGTACTGAGTGTACGACGCGACTGCTCGTGTAGTTTTTTTATGCGACTTCCAGAAAGTTAAAAACCCTTGTCCGCTCCGAGACACTCTCTTCGACAGGTGGGAGATGCACAAACCAAAGTGCAATCTTCTCGGGTGTGGACTGCAATTCATTATAATTATAAATTATAATTCGTTGTCCTCTGTCGAGCGACTTGCCGTCGCGTACAAGGGCAAGTTATTGGGGAAAGCATTCGGGTTGGATTGTAACAACGAGTCCAAATGACGAGAGTTTTCATCAGCAGTTAGATATGGCGATGATGCCACAATACCAGACAATTTCAATCTACAATGTTGAATTAATCTCCGACAGTAAGCGACAATTCGCAACAATCTCGTCAAAGATGAATATCGCTCAAACAGAGAGTGATCTGGGTTTACGACTGGACGAGCAACGGCAGCAACCTTTGGGCAAGGTTTCTCTTCAAGAGTTTTAGTTGGAAATTTCGTCGCATCAAATTTGATAAAACTGTTCGGCCATTCCGTCGGTTCCGACGTTAATCATGGTGAACCTTCCCACCACAGAGATAGGTTGAAGAGATCGCTGGAGCTAATGCCTCGGAAGATTACATCCGCCGGGTTCTCTAAATCGGCAACATAATTCCAGATGCAACCGTCGGTGATGCGTTGGACAACCGCGATCCGATTCGCTACGAAAGTTTTATACTTGGAGGTTGAATGATGCAGCCAATGTAGCATGATTATGGAATCAAACAAAAAAATGCATCTGCACCAACGTTGAGACTTTCAATCGCGTTGCAGTAGAGATGGCTAAGGTGAACAGCAGAACAAAGTTCTAAGCGAGGAATAGTCGTATGGTGAACTGGAGGTATCCTGGATTTGGCTGGGAGAAGATGAGCTGTGATCATCGTGGCCAACCGTCGTGGCCAACACTCCTAATGTAGATGCATGCTCCTTAAGCACGCTCGCTGGCATCGTGAAACCCATGGAGCGGAATGTTGTTTGCTGAGTCCGGTGTCTTCACCAGATGTGGAGTAGAGAAAGATTTCAGTGCAGTTCGATCGGATCGATAATTCTGCCATTCTTCCCTTAAACGATCAATGAGAGGTTCATTCCACGAATGTTTCTCCTTCCAGAACCTTTGCATAAAAATCTTGGCCTTGATAATGATTGGCCCCAAGATTCCCAATGAGTCAAGCAATTTGGTAATTTCTGATGCCACTACTAGCTTCGTAATGGGGTGATCGATAGAAAAATCCGGAACTTTGAACCAAAACGTATCTGATTCGGGATGCCACAGTAGGCCAAGAGTATTTGTGGAATTTTCAGCTGCACTGTCAATCTCAAGAACTGATCTGCTCTTTTAGTTCGTCAGGAACGTTGATAAGTGCTTCGGAAGAATTCGAAGACTATCTTCTCCACTCAAACCCTGCGGTGCCGAGAATATTCTGGGCTTCACATTGAAGACTGACGGCTTCGTCTACGCTACTCTCACCACTCAAAAAGTCATCTACATAGAAGTCCTTTCCGATTTTTGCTGGTACATTATCTTCTTTTTTCTGAATAATCGAACTGCAGCTGTTGAAGGCTGTTGCCAAATAAGGAGTGCTGGCGGTGCCATATGTTACCGTAGTGAACTCATACGGTCTTATCTCCGAATCCGTGGAATGCTGCCAGAAAATTCGCTGCAAGGTAATATCATGAGGGTGCATCGAAATTTGGCGATTCATCTTGGTGATGGATATCACCAAAGCAATTTCTCGGGTTCGAATTCGAACCACAATAGAGCAGAGAGTTTCTTGTACGGTTGGTCCAACCATAAAGCAATCATACAGAGAGATTCCCGCAGAAGACCTTCTAGACTCATCGAAAACCACTTCACACTCGTAGAATCGATGCGGTTGACTACAAACAGCACAGCGAGAGGTGGTTGTGTGAGGGACTATCGTTGTATGTGCGACAGATAAACGAGACCTTTCCTTTGAGTTAGTGTGGAATCCTGTTACTTCATTGCTCAGCGAGTGCAAAATACGAGCTTGCTCGTGCAAAAAATGGATTATTTCTTCGTACGTCGGAATTTTATCTATTATTTCACCTGTTGACTTCTCCCATTCCCGTAAAGTATGCTTGTCTAGGCGAGCATACACCATGTGCTCCAACAAAGAACTCCACGAGTCGGTCGACTCCCCCAATGTCGTTAATATTTTCACGGGGCGTTCGAACTGGTCAACAAGGCTCAATATAGCATCAGAAGATTCTTTTTGAACAGATTCAATGGCATATAGAGTGGTTCAATGGCATATATAGTGGGGCCGTCGGTTCCGACAGCATGAAGTAACAAGTTACTTTACGCTTGTCCGGACATGCCGTAGACTCAGGTGACTCGCATTTCTAATGCCAAAAGATCTTGACTCCTACGGTAGCAGACAAAAAGTTAAGTCTCCGTGAGGTCTAAGCCTGCATATATGATCCTTCCACGCTTTTCTAAACTTTTTTCCTTCAACTCCTTGCTCTCCCTTGAGTACTATAGCTCTTAATATTGAAAAATATACTTCACCTTCCAGTCCCTTGCTAATTAAATGCCGTAACAACTGTTGACAAATTGACTTAATAGGTCGTTAACAAAAATGGTTCACAAAAAATGGTAGAAATATAGAGTGTAAACATGATTTTTAATAAGCAAACGATAACATCGTAACGACCAACTAGTAGATCCCACGCGACCTTGTAATTATCTGTTGTGATACTGATGGTGTCTAATAGCTTCCTCACAGGCCCCTTCAGCGCGGCCATCAAGTAATGAAGTTTATCAACTAACTGCAAATTGTTATTTCCGTGAATCAAAACTGTATACGCACCTCGGAAAGAAATCCTGTTATTGATATCATCATCAAAAGCACGCAAATCAATTTTAGGTAATCGTACAACTGATGATACAGGGGCAGACACCATAGCGGCAGATCTATTGTAACGACTGGCCTGTGATAATAGAAAATCTGGCAGCAACTAATATTTCTCCTCCATTTCATCCATTTGTTTAGTAAAGTCGACCACTGTTTCTGCGCCATCACTTGTTAGCAGCTCAACACTTATTGAGGTAGAAATATAGCGTTCGAAAAGCTGATCGAGTCGAGACCCTAGTAACAATTACGTTTATGGCACTCTTGAAGCCCTTCTTAAAACTTAGAATGCATTTGTACTGTGCTATAAAACTAAAAATGCTACTTGGGCATACACGCGAATCAATTTTATCACAATCATGCGCAGCATCGAAACCATTTATGAACTTTTCTATCGCCAAGATTGTATTCATGGTGACGCTTAGCACCTTAGATTGTTCCCTCAGTTTTGCCATTTCACAATTCAGGAATCTAAAGGACCCTCCACAACTATCAAATTTGATGGAAACTACTCCTACTCTCAATGAATTCACAAAACTGCCAACTGTAGAATGCCCAGTGTACTCACCGTAGCCACAACTACTTCAGTCTCTTACAACCACTTATCTGCTCAAGCACTCCGCCAAGCCCCTTTAGCGATGCAGGCCCAGACAATGACGAGAATCACATAAGCAGGTTTTAACGACAAACCCGGCGAAACGCCAGGAAGAATGCTTACAACTCACTTGCGGATTTTTCAATCTACCCGCGAATAACAGGAGCAGTTCAATTTTCACTACAACTGTGCGTTTTTTGCGAACTTTTTTATTTATGTCTGGACTAATTTGTGCCTATAATGCCCGACACGTTGCGTAATTTTGACCGCTCACAATTTCATTTTCTCGTGACACACGGTTTCAAACTTCACCCAGAACCAGACCAAGCTTTATCAGGAAATATTCTGCCAATCGCGTTTGGCTGCTTGGCTGGTCCGTAATCCACGCTCGGTTGAGCGGTGGTGATAATTTGGATCGCCTGATCGACCCCGATTTGATGTCCGGCTCGAAGAACCAGAAAAATGTCCGCACCGGGACACTCTTTTCGACAGCTGGGGGATGCACAAACCAAAGCTCAATGCTCTCGGGTGTGGACTGTATGGAAAACTGTTCCAATTTAATTATTTTCTGAAGGAAAGTTTCAAATTTGATTCTTTGTAGTGGAAAATTCTATTTAATTCTGTGCTGTGCTGTGCTAAACGGTTTCATAAGAACTGATAAATTTATTGCGAGTGTGATGTGGTTTATAGTTTGATGCTACCTAACTTGATACATTCGCTGGATATTGTTTGACATCTGGAGACGGGATAGCTTCTGATGTCTATTTTGCGGACGCAGCAACCCAATTAACAAAAATAATAAAAACAATAGAAATAGGGAAAATAATAACGGAGCAAGTGTGATGAATTCGTTCGCAAAGTCGCAGATCCAACAAAACGACCAAGTGCAACAGTAAATGCAACTGTAACTGCCGCAGCGACTAAAGCAGCGCCGGATGCCCGCACTGGAAACAAGCGGTGATAAACCACTAGGACGCACAGTGTCGCCTAGCCGGACAAAATCTTTTATTTTGGGTTTTCATGATTTAATATTTTTATCTGTTTGTAAACAGGTTGAATAGAGTCTTCCCAAAATATTAAGTGTTGAGGACGAAAGATAGATTTTTTACAGAGCTTCAAAGGTGAAACAGATGAACAATTTTGGAAAAAACTGTATTCAAACCTGTGTTATTTAAATGGACATATCTTTTTAGCTAGGATTCCGATTAGGATTGAACTGGTTCCATTTGAAAGGTTATTTACTGGACTTATGCTCGCCATTCGATTTAGTCTTTACAAGCCTTTATTCTCGCTCAAACATGAAGAACAAGTGATGAATCGTGCATTAAATTAAGATTATGATGTTCAAAGTGGCTATACTTTTTTGAAACAGTTCGGAAAGATCGCTTGTAGTTAATGATATTTGAAAATTAGTGTACTTTCCGAACATGAATGTCTTCTTTTGCCCCTTCTGCCCCGAAGTATGAAAAATGATGATTTTTCATATTGTCTAAAGGAGACGCATGGCAGTGTTTGGTTACCCAGGGTAAGTTATAAAATTTATAAATGTCCCCAGCATTATCAACAATTGAAATAATATGTATTCTACTAAAAATTCACTATATCAAGTTTTTTGAATATGAATTTTCATATATAGTGCACATTATATTCGTAAATGTTAAATTTTCGAACCACCCTAAGCGCCTAAATTTTTGGGCCAAAAAATAAAAAATTGACATCAAATATGAATTCAGCGCCACAAAATTACCCTAATGTGAAATTTTCATCAAATTCGGGCCACTTTTGACCAACAGAATCCTTCGGCAACACGGTGGCCGAGAACTGTCGAGAGGAAATGGAATACTAGTAAAGACTTCGACAAGCAACTTTTTGTTGAGGATTTTCTCATGGAGAGCTGTGTTTAGAACATGGGTGCAAACAAGCTGACCGAAACGTTAACGCATGTGATACAACAATGTCTAGTAAACTGGAGCTAATGAGCAGACAGCGTTCAGCATACTCTTCCTCCAGCACTCTCCGGGCTGCCTGTCGCGTTCAACGTGCCAGAACCCAAACAAATAGAGAGGCACGAATTGTATTGCGCCCTACACGCAGAAACGCTCTCAAACCGGGAGGTAAAGGTAAGAAAAATCAAACTGCTACTAAGTGCGATGCCGAGAAACTGGCGCCAACACTTAAGCTTATCAAGTCTTGACGGCGACGATCAAGCGACCGTCGAAACCTGTTGGAATGTGCCCAAATAGGCTGAAGGTTGTCGTAGAGGCTCTAATCCCGGAGCACAACCCAAAGACTGACAGCAGACGGAAAGGCAGAAGCAGAAACCGCTGGAGATATGCAGGTCTCCAATGTCAAACTGCTGGCAATGGCGAAGAGTCTAAAAGTGAAGAAAGCTCCCGGTTCCGATGGAATCTCCAACATAACATTAAAAAATGCAATCCTGGTGTTTCTGGGCATGTTTCATGTTCCTGATTCCATTTCGTAGGAGGCGACTGAATACAGGAGTGCCTAAGTCAAGGTGCAGTTCTGTGCCGAGGATTTGATCGCTGGAGGATCCAAAATATGCCAGTCGCGCACGGAGTACTTTGAAATTTCTTCCTTACTGTGTTATGGACCGATATTTTCATTGCTAATCGTGGGAATCAAATGATCGTGTCCCAAATAAACCTGATGTGGCTCGCTCCATGCGTTTACATCCTAACTTGCTTGGTGTCCTTGGTGTGTTATGCAATATATGTTGGAAATGAAATGTACAGTTTTGTAATCAACACTGGTTAGTATAGCACAAATCAATCTCCAGCATAAATCTGCAGCAACTATGAATCTATCTCGGCTTATGCAGGAAGATAAAACTTCCATAGCATTGGTTCAAGAACCGTACTGAAGGAACCTTCTATATTGGAAAGTGGCCTAACATTGCCTTCATTGCTTACAAAAAGGCACGCATGACTAACCCACGTGAAATGCCTCTTGCTTGCATTCTTGCAAATAAGTCTATTTACGTGTGTCTCATATCGAAGCTCCCAACTCGCGATATCTGTGCAGTCACAGTTTCTTTCATTGTCGGTAAGAGGCAGGCAGAGAGAAGGAAATGAAGTATATGCGGCTGTCCTCAAAGTAGCGTTCTATCACCTTTGCTATGGAATCTGGTTGCCGAGGCCTGTTGAGGAAACTTAATGTGCTTGGAATTCCAACCAAAGGGTTAGCTGTCGACTACCAATTACTGATTACTGGACTTTGCATTGGAACAATCTTTAACTTAATGCAACAAGCATTGAGAGCTGTCGAACAGTAGTGTCGACAAGTTGAATGATCAGTTAATCCAAACAAAGCATCAATGATTCTATTAACACAGATTTGTTTTTGATTTTGAGCTACTGTGTGCAGATCAAGTTAAATACGTTGGAGTTATATTGGATTCAAAACTGAATTGGTCTGCTCACATTGAGTTCAGAGTCAAGAAAGCGTGCATGGTAGAGTGACAAAAAAAAATTACCCCTATCGGCCCACTCCTGAGTCGATTCCTAGTCCCACTAGGAGTATTTGCTCCAAATTTGAAGTAAATCGGACAAGTCTAACTATCGGACCAACGTGCCTGAAATTTGTATGGGATTTTTCGACAATTTATATGGAGAAAATCCACTAGCTCGAATTTTCACCGCTAGGTGACACTGTATACATCGTATCATCACTGTATGTGGAAATAAGAAAGTTAACTTAATTGTCTACAACTTTGTCGAAGACTGCTAGTCAATCCGGCCTTGTTGAAAGAAGTTATTAATCTGTTAGCGAAGTGATGTCTGAGTCAGTTTTGCATGGGGCATAGCAGTGCATCGTTGTGTATCAGTACACGATTCGCCTAAACTAAAAATTTTAGTGAAATAATGGATAGGTTTGGCTCAATAGCATGTTCAGAAGAATTGTAGTACATAATACGAGTTATGTTTTGGTTAGAAAATTTTAGTTCCACCTGTGGCCGCACAGATGGCGCCAACACTAACTTTTTAACGGAGAGAGATAGACATTAGGTGTCTTCCACAAAGTTGTAGAACAGGCATTTTGCAATAATTCTTCCGAACATCTTGATATTATATCTCTCTTCTATGAAAAGTTAGTGTTGGCGCCCTCTATGTGGCCACAGGTGGAACTAAAATTTTCTAACCAAAGCATAGCTCGTATTATGTGCTACAATTCTTCTGAACATACTATTGAGCTAAATCTAACCATTATTTCACAAAAATGTGTAGTTTGTGGGAATCGAGTATCGATACACAACCATGTACTGCTAGGCCCCATACAAAACTGGCTCAGACATCACTTCGTTGAAAGTTTAATAACATCTTTTAACAAAGCCGGATTCACTAGCAATCTTCGACAAAGTTGTAGTCAATTAAATTATCATTCTTATTTTCACTTACAGTGATAGTACAATGTATATAGTGCCACCTAGCGGCGAAAATGCGAGTTAGTGGGTTTTCTCCATATAAATTGTCGAAAAATCCCATACAAACTTCAGGCACGTTGGTCCGGTAGCTAGACTTGTCCGATTAGCTTCAAATTTGGAGCAAGTACTCCTAGTGGGACTAGGAATCGACTCAGGGGTGGGCCGATAGAGTTTTCAAAAATTCATCATTTTTCTGGGCACTCTAGTGCATGGTCTTCGGGTAGTGCAGACGAACTTTTGCAAAGACCTAGGGTCTCAAACCTAAACTGCCCATAAAAGCATAAGACTCCCATATTGAAATACAGCAAGCCGAGAAAAACGCTGTTGAAGACTTACATTCTCATTGATCCTCATGGATAGGACAACCATGTTTTGGTATTTTTTTCGATGTTTTCTAAACAAACATGGTAATCTTATTTGTGCATTGTGATTCAGTGGTGATTCAGAATGGAATCTAACAGACAACTCATTTTCGACAAAAATCCATATGGGACTCTTATGCTGTTATGGGAAGTAAACACATCTATTAGATTTACACGACAATTGTACGTCCAATAATTTCATACGGCTTATGTGGTGGCAGAGGGGAGAGGTGATGACGATCCAGTCAAAGCTAAATCATCTGTAATGAATGGCGCTCATGGCGTTGACTGATGCTTTCGCCACAACTTCGACTGCTGCCCTTGAGGCCCTTCTAAATTTCAAATTATTACACATACACCGCAAACAAGAAGCATTATCATGTGCATACAGACTGCAGGGTAGTGGGATTTGGAAGAGTAACCATATTGATGTTGCTACCAATCATACACAATTGTGGTCAAATAGTAACATGGGGTGAAGATATTCTTGCTCCCAGCGATATTACACTCACACGTAGTTTTCCTTACAGGACATTCAATGTGAAGATTCTCTCGAAAGAGGAGTTATTGTCTGGCTATATGGAGAGACAACAACAAACGCAAGTGGTCTGTTACACTGACGGTTCTCTGATGGAAGGACGTGCTGGTACTGTCGTGAAATGAGAATGGAACAATCTCACTCACTAGGTAGATGCTTTACTGTATTCCGAGCAGAAAAACTTGCGATTATGTGCGGGGTACAATCGTCCCTTCAACAGAACTTCTCCGGCGAAATTATATGCTTCTGCTCCGATAGTTAAGCTGCAATCAAGGCCTTAGCTTAGACAAATCACGGTCCAAGCAAGTGATCGCGTGCCGAACCATAATCGAAGAACTAAGTATTGGCAACACCTACCTACCTTGTCTGGGTGCCCGGACATTCCGATATTACTGGAAATGAATCGCCCGACGTATTCGCCAAGGCAGATGCGGTGATTGAGTTCGTTGGGCCTGAGCCATCCTTGCCAATTTCGACAAGTTGGATAAGCGAAAAATACGGCCCTGAGCTTCTTTCGCGCCTCGCAATTATGTGAGAAATCTACAAACGTGTCACCAAACAAAGGCGTTTCTAGAACAACCGCGCCCAGTGAGTTCGAAAAACCTCAAACCGCCGGCGTCGGTGGTAAAACTTGATGATGAGTTATGTTCTATTAATGACCATGCTGTAGTCTTGGGTGCAACGCACAGCTCCTACTTAGCAGAAGGCAAAGGATTATTTCCATATGAGCCTGCCTAGTCCTAGTTTTCTGTTCTAAGTTTATAACTAATTCGCTCTAGAATACCTATCCGTCTTTCATTTTTCATTGCTTTGGTTTCTCTTAGTTTTAAATTTGCCGAAAATAGCCAAGAAAATGGATACAGTAGAGTCTTGCGGCAATAAAAACATAGTAACATACTAAAGTTACTTATCCAATGTGGTAAAGACCTTTAGGCTTATATACTTCCAATTCCCACTCCTCCCTCCTCCACGGCAAGGCATGAATCCCCGACTACATACGGGGAACGTGCCATTTGAGTCAATAATCTAGAGTTTAATATTGTAGGGGTACAGAAAGCTGGCAGAGATGCACATTTATTTAACGCCGTCTCTAGCAAGTCACGGCTGCTTTAGCACATATCTGCATGGGGGCGGTCACGCGCCTTCACTCTGCTGCCCGGAGTAAGAGAGTGCGGAGGAATCACCGGAGCCCGTGTACCAGCATCGAGGAAGCGCGAGACGAGTTTCTGGCTCTTTGCGCAGAGAATGACTTACAAGATATACGCAAAGAATGATGATGATGACGGTCCCACCTCATACCCCCACAAAGGTGTGAGCTGAACGATTTATTTAAAAGATAATTAATATTTTGATCCATAACAAAACCAGTTAACAAAAAGAAACGGACTGGTTCAATTTGCAGACATAGCTTTCCTTCAAAAGAACGTAACCAGATACATTTCGAATATTCCGCCAACAACTAGGGTCCATCAAGAAAATTCCCATTCCGGGAAGATACTTGATAGAATCGGGAATTGAACCCAATAGCTTCCATTTCTGATAATTCTCTGTAAGACTCCTCCCGCCTGACCAAGACATCGGTACTACCACCTGCTAAGGTGAGCAGTGACGAGCCTAGTGGCAGTGCAGAGCCCGGTCGAGTTATATCATCCACATCAGACCCCTTTATTGAAAGTTTCCTACCATTAACCCAAGGCAATCAAGGGATACTCCTATCTGAGAACATCCTTGATTGATCAGGAATTGAACCCGATATCTAGTAGTTATCAGAAGGAGTCATCAAGCCCCAACGAGCTAACTCCGTCATTACCACTATCGCAGCAATAACCGAACTTAACTCTATTGTCGAGCAAAGTCAACACAACTCCATCATCAAATCAGACCCTGATCACAACAAAAGTCTAAAAGCTTCGATTCAACCCGATGAGCTTTTAGTGCTGGTCACCATGTTCGATTTCAAGTTAGTCTCTATCTGCTTAGCGCGCGCGTGGCTCAGACTTTTGTAGACATCTCATTATTTTTTAATAACTTTAATAAACAAGTAACAAAAATCCATCATCATCATAGCGAATATAATAACTTAGTGTGACTAAATGCAAATAATAGAAGAGAAAAAAAATACAATCTTCGTGGTATTACATAGTTATTCAAATAACTCCAAAATATAAAAATTCAAAAAATCTGTCTACAAAACAGATTTTACGTGTGAAATACATAGTGTTTTGAACTCCGCTAATGTTGCTGCACGTTTAATATGCCTAGGCATCGAATTGAAAAAACTTATTCCTTTGTACAACAAGGAGTTCTGTGATCTACTAAATAAAAAGTTTGGTGTTCTTGGATCCGACGCGTTTCTAGTGTTGTACCTATGCACATCACTTCCTCTTTCAATTCGATCACACAAATATCGAGGCAGCATTCCATTAATAATTTTAAAAATGAACACCATTGTTAAGTAATAAATTCTTTGCTTCACAGAGAGCCATTGTAATGCGCTTGGCATGAAACTAGAGGAAGTGTATCTGTTACATTTTAAAATTAATCGCATGATTCTATTTTGCAATCGCTGTAACCTCAATATTTGTGTTTGATTGGCAAGAAACAAAATGGATGGGCAGAAGTCAATATGTGGTGAAACAATAGATTTATATAATAACATTTTACTACTGATTGTTAAATCATTTTTCAGACGACACAATATACCATACTTTTTAGCAATCTTTTTGATGACATTGTCGATGTGAGACTTAAAGGTTAACTTGTCATCAATGATTATTCCAAGATATTTTAATTCTCTAACGCGATCAATAGTCTCACCACTTATTTCAACGTTAACGTCAGGCCTAGTATTAGCCGAAGAGATGATCATATATTTAGTTTTAGCAACATTTAACTTTAATTGTTTAAATTTTAACCAACGCGCAAGGGAATGCAAATCTTCGTTCAAATGCGCCACGGCTTCATCTATATCCTTAGCTGCAATGAACAGAACAGTGTCGTCAGCAAACAAAATTAAGTCACAAAATCGTAAAACCCGCCTCATGTCATTTATATACATAATAAATAAAATAGGACCTAAGACACTACCTTGCGGCACTCCAAGAGGATTGCCGAGAGGACTAGATACAAAATCGTTAAAACTAGTTTTCTGAGTTCTATCACATAAATAGTTTTCAAACCACTTATGCGCTATCCCTCCGATACCAAATCGCTCTAAAGTTTTCAAAAGTAATGGTCTCGAAATTGTCTCAAAAGCGCGTTTCAGATCCAAAAATACAGCAAAAATAGTCTCTTTAACCTCGATTTTCTCTTTCCATTTTGCTAACACTAGATTCAAAGCGGTTTCGCAAGAGTGTCCCTCTCGGTATCCCGATTGCTCCGGAATTAGCAAATTATTATTATTCAAATAACTCATCAGCTGGCTCTTAACAACAAGTTCTAAAATTTTCTCTAATGTGTGCAACATGTTAATGGGGCGGTACTCTTCGGCTTTATCCGTCCCAGTAACTTTGGGAATTCCTTCCAAACTGTCGGCACGTGCCCAGTTTGTAGCGATTCATTTACAAGGTCCAGCAGATCGTGTCCGATGACATGAAAACAATCCTGTATCACTTTTGCGTTTACATTATCGATACCAGCCGATTTTCCCAAAGAAAAACAAATATCTTTCAATTGTTCAAAAGTGATTGGGTGAAATCCATCAAACCTACAGTTAATATTAATCGGCTGTGTTATTTCCGCAGGTTCACTGACCAGCTCAATACTTTGATTGATCAGTTGCACACTGTTAACGAAATAACTGTTTAATTTTTCAGCTATTATTTGCTCAGATTGTTCTTCTACCCCGTTAAAAGTTATGGACTGCGAGGAACTAGGTTTAGGTTTAATTAAATTCTTTAGGATTTTCCATAACTCTTTGCTGTTGTTTTGATGTTGATCGATCTTCCTTTGAATGTACTCACATTTGGTCTTTTTCAAAGCTCGTGAATAAATATTTCGCGCGTGTGTGTACCGATTCCAAAGACGTTCACTATTAGTTCTGCAAAATTTCTTGTACTTTTTATCCCTTTTACGTTTCAGGCGCAAAAGATCTAAAGAGTACCAGCTGTTCGAGTTATTTAAATTAATATACTTTTGAGAAACTAAACTATGTGTACACTCTTTTAACACATTAGTTAGAACAGCTGCCTTGTTATCCAAATTTCCATTTAATTCCGTAAAATCCAGGCTTCTCGAAACCAGTTGAGACATGGCTTGTTTCGAATATCTTTTCCAGCACTTAATTTTAACTTTATCCTCCTCACGGTTTGGTTCACTCTCCAGCAAAATTGAAATTGTCTCATGATCTGAAATTTTACAATCGGCCTCTACATACGAATGAACCCCATCAAAATTGGAATACACGTGATCTATCAATGTTCTACTGTGTCTGGAAATTCTTGTAAACTCACTAACCGTTTGCTTGAAATTGAAAAACTCAGCCAACTGCTTCAACTGATTCGAATTTTGATCGTTGAGCCAATCAATATTGAAATCGCCCGAAATTACATTAAGTTTGCTTAAATCAACGAAATTCTCCCACCAGTTTTCTAAAATTTCTAAAAATCGTCGATCGCTAGAACTAGGAGAATGGTATACTACTGCAAAGTTTCCCATCTGCATGCCTCTTTCAACTGATATACCCAAGAACCAATTATTATCAACTGCTTCGTTTAACCGAACGTTGAATTTAATCGATTCTTTGGCGTAAATAGCAACTCCACTGGTATGTCTGGAATGAGATAGGCAAAAAGCAAATTTATAACCCGGAATGCTATACTGATCAAATGCATCAGCATTAACAATATGTGTTTCTGATAGAAAAACCAACAATGGACGTTTGTTTTCTACAAGATGTCGCATTGCAACAAAGTTTGTAGACAACCCAGCTATATTTAAACATAATATTTCAGACAGCCTCCCGTTTGTTAGTTGCTATTCACTCAACAAAACGTTGCTTTTTTCGATTCTAGCAGTCTCCGATATACTGAACACTGCTTACTAAATGCCGCATGGTTTACGTCCAAATTCATTTTGCGTTCACTATTCTTTTTTATACAATTTACACATTTAAAATCAGTTGACGAGCATTCAGATGTTCTATGTGCTCCATTACATCTGGAGCATGTTTCTTTATTAACGCATCCCGTACTCTTATGACCAAATTCTCCACAGTTGAAGCAGCGCAGCACGTTAAAGGCCTCTAAAACAGAACACCTATCCCAACCAATGTTCACCGTACGGGCTGACATCAGGCCGCTATAAGTGTTGTTATCAACTTCAATTATAACATTGTATTTGTTATACTTGAAGCGTGGATTTTCAAAATTGGCAAAAACTTTAACATAATCGACCGGAATGCCCTCATTCTGATTCTTTAATAAGTCAACGAAAACTTCCTCAGAGTATCGATCACTCATCCCCATTATTTTCAACTTCGGTTTACAGGGTATCGGTATAACAGCATTATACTTTTCACCCAGATTGCTTACAATGTTTTCTTTCACCGATTCAATATTATCCCGAGTTGCACACTCCACAATAATCGAGCCATCTTTACCGTTTTTAAAGTTGCTAATTTTGTGCACCTTTGGATCTAATTTAATTTTTAATTCATTCCTCGTGTCGTCACTCGATTGCAACGGCTCGACTGGTTTAATCACAATGACCGGGCGAGCCTTACGTTTCGTTTGACTTCTAGTTCTAATTTTATTCGTCCCAGTAGCTCCCGACAAAACATTCGCGTAAGTAATTCTACTATTTTTATCAAAAACCTCGTCATTATTTCCATCATCGTCTATTTCAATTAACATCGGTTCATCTTCTTTATTCGTCAAAATTTTTCGTTTTCTACTGGGATTCCCGTCAGATTCAGAATGAACCTTCCTATTACTAAAATTCCTCTTTCTGTTCATTCCAACTAATTCAATTTCACGCTTAACATTTTCATTTAAACAACTTTTCAAATCTTCCAACTTTTTGGCAACACTGTTTTCCAAGCTAGCCAATTTACTCTCGAGAGAGTTGTTGAAAGACCTGATCAGTTTTTCTATTCCGTTTTCTACTGCGATGTTTATCTGTGCATCGATGTTTTTTCGGGCATCAGTGAGAGACTCAAAAATGGAAGCGAATTGTTCCATCTTCTTATTCAACTCAATGGATATCGAACTAACATCCTGCACACCAGAAGACTGATCTGATAAACACTTCGCACACTTGTAGCAAAGACTTGCATTATCAGCCACCCAATTTACCATTTTTTTTTATTTACCATTTAGCAAAGATGTGGAATACAATCAGTAGAATAGTCCCTCATATACTAGCAAACTAGTGACCAGAGCTGATAGTTAGAATAAGTGCACCCTATCGGCCACCAAGGTATTTGCTAGATCCACCCCCGGGGACTAGCCTGAGTACATCGTCATAAAACTGGGAGCTCTCGAAACAGACATAGATATCGTGAGAAACTCCGCCACCGGGGAACCCTCAATCAGAGTAGGGTGGATTCACCAACGGGGAATATTCGAGTAGATTGCGACAGAGCTTGGAGCTGAATGGCTCTCTAAAACGGCTGGTTGAAATTTACCGCTGGGAAATATCCGATTAGAGTTCGAAGCAGAATGGCTCAATTTAGCAGAGAATCTAAACGGCCTGATGGCAAGTACGACAATACATTCTCCAGAAATTACTTCCAATCCACGGGCTACGCTTCTGCTGTCAACACTAACAGTAACGGCCATAGAATTTTGTGCGTTCATTAGCTTTAGGTTGAACTGCAGTAATTGCAGCAAGACAAAGATGTTAAACGTCGAAGTAAATTGTTCCAACCTAATTCTTGGACGGAAGGGGACTTCTTAGGTTGGCGGGAAGATTGAGGAATCTGATCTACACTACGACACAAAGCATCCTCTATCACTACAGCGTCACTCAATTCTAACCTTTTACGTACTGCTTCGTGATCATATCATGTATCATTATTGCAAACTGCTAGCAGTATTTCGAAGCGGGGTTGGATTGTAGGAGTTCGCATCCAGTCACATCCGTCGTTTCTAGTTACCGATGATTATGCTGGTCCGGTGAGCAGAGGGCACAGAGCACGAGGTGTAGTGGTGTGCAATCGGTACACGACACTGTTCGTCCGTTTATCAAAAAATCAGTTTATCTGGAAGAAAGATCTCAGCCACAATATTGGCATCTTCCACTAGGTTCTCCAGTTGCAACGGACTTCCAGCCAAGATATTCTCAGATATCGCATCGGTGTTAGATTTGCTTCCACGAACTCTACCGCCTCAGAAAACTCCGCATACCACATCAAACAGAACGTCAACTTCATGACAGATAAGAGTATAAAGTGAAACTTGATACCAATTCAGTAACCATAACACGATTGCCTCTGGGGTTCCGCAATCAAAAGAGTGTATCAACATCTAGGGAAAAACGCAGGCGATCAAAACTTCACATTCGAAGAATTGTCCTTTCTCAACCAGGTTTCAGCTAAGATAAAGTTTTGGCTAACGACACTAACCTGCATTGATGCTCATGAACCGCAGCCATTGACACCTGTCCATTTTCTCACCAGAATAACGCTCAAGACAGTTTTGAAAATGAGCATACTGGAGCGTCAAATTAGATAAATATCTCGTTATAGTTATATACAACGCTTATCACAAGAGTTTCAAACCGGTTGGCAGTTGGAATACGTTCGCTCTCTCCAACGTTTCTCGAAATGACAGAAATCATCGCCTGAGATTGCAGACTTCTAATTTTGTTATAGAACTATAAAAGACCAAGACAGTTGCCACTAAAAAAAATTCTGCAGATGTTCCTAGAATTAGTTTAGTTGGTCAAAACCAGTAATTTCCGTCCAGGGGAAGCGAAAGACGGCAGGTACTCGTTTCATTAGACGAGTATATTTCGGGAAAATAGGAAAAAACACGATTATATACCACTTTGATTAATCTTCATCCGCTAGATTGCCACCACTATTTTCGCATCTATCGGAAATAAAATATATATCAAATTGCACTATTGAGTCGTCATCATGCTTTTTTTATTCCAACCCGTTCGATTGCCGTGTTTCAGCTATTTTGGCGCTTTCGCGAATTTTTCGGACTCTGTCCGCAAGAACAATGATTCTGGTGTAAGAATATGCGTAAATTGCAAAAAAAATTGAAAACAACAAATATATAAAATTTTGTGGGAATAATGCAATCGTTGAATTAAAAACTATCAACAATGTTCTTGAAACTGTTTGCTCATATAAATATGAATATGGTATCGTATCGTATACATTGCGGAATATTCCAGTAAATTTCCATTTTGAATTGAAAATAACGAAATGTTCTGTGTTATATGAAATTGACAAATTGACATTGATAATTGAAAATTAACTGAACCTTATCATGTGTTTCATCAATCGCAAACAAGAAACACGCCCAACTCGATTCGATTAACACATTCTAGTTATGTTAGTGGACGTTCAAAATTCAAACATAGCCTGTGCTCATATGTTACATCGAAACAATTGACGAATAACATGATATGCATGATGTAAAACTGTGTGAAACATGCAGTTTGTTGAATCTTAGTGTTGGACGTAAAACGCGAATGAATAACATTCCAATGGCGCTCCGTATTCAGACAATAGGTAAATTAGTCGCACAACGTATAGCATGCAATGCGACACAAGTGTTGCAACAATAAAATGTTGCCAGATATTTTTGGCTTTATTTTCAATTTTCGTGATGAGGTGGTGCCTTAAAGACATTTGGGTTCAAAAATAAAAATTCTATTTTTAATTTTTCCTATAGTTTATATGGGAAATTTCTGTGTGGCCGCACTCTTAAAGCCGTAATTCCGGAACCAGAATTTCGATCGATACAAAATTTAATAGCAGCCGTTGCACCTTCCATTTCAGACTAAGTTTGGATAAAATCGGTCCTGCCATCTCTGAGAAAAATGAGTGACATTTTTGACATACATGCACACACATACAGACATACATGTCGAAGTAAACAAAGGCGTGACGTACGCTGCGATCCTCAAAAGGGTGAGAAAGGATCCCAAGTTCAAGGAGCTGGAGGAGAACGTTATAAGAACCAGGCGTACTCAGAAAGGCGAAATGCTGTTCGAGCTGAAGAAAGATCCATTGATCAAGAGCTCGGCCTACCGGGAACTCGTGGCAGAAGCAGTGGGAGGAGAAGCGAATGTGATAGCATTAGTTCAGGAAGCAGTGGTCGAGTGCAGGAATCTGGACGAGATCACGACGGAAGACGAAGTGAGAAACGCGCTAATAGAGCAAAGAAACCTGGAGAGAGAGAGAGCAGATATCAATAAGATTGAGGAGGGCGTACAGTGGCACACAGACAGCAGTGATACGCTTATCGCCAACCGCAGCCAACAAGCTTATGTCGACCGGTAAGATCAAAATGGGGTGGTCGGTGTGCTCGTTGCGATTGATCCCTAGAGCCACTAAACAAATGGAGAGGTGTTTCAGGTGCCTGGGTTTCGGCCATCAGACAAGAAACTGTAGAGGCCCGGACAAATCTGATCTGTGCAGAAAATGTGGGGAGAAGGGATCCATTGCTAGAGACTGCATAAAGCAACCGAAGTGCGTGCTCTGCACAAATGAGGGCGGAAAAGACCACATGATGTTGCAATTATTGCAGAGCCGTATCGTGTCCCTCCCGATAACGGTAACTGGGTGGTGGATAGTGCAGGGATAGCGGCAATCCAAGTGATGGGCGGTTTCCCTGTTCAAGAAGTGGTGGATAGCACACACGAAGGTTTCGGGATCGCCAGGATAAACGGCGTATTCGTGTGTAGCTGTTATGCTCCTCCACGGTGGACACCAGAGCAATACAACCGGATGCTGGACGCATTAACCGACTCGTTAGTCGGGCAAACACCGGTTGTTATAGGAGGAGATTTCAACGCTTGGGCCGTGGAGTGGGGTAGCACGCTGACCAACGCAAGAGGTTACATCATATTGGAAGCACTGGCGAAGCTGGACGTAAAGCTGTGCAATGAAGGTTCCGTTAGCACATTCCCTAAAGACGGTCGGGAATCCATTATCGACGTAACATTCTGCATCGCGTCGCTGATAGATGACATGAATTGGTGAGTTAGTGAGCAGTATACACATAGTGATCACCAAGCCATCCACTACACCATTGGTCGGCGAAGTTGTACTGTAACGGCGAGAGTTAGGACTATCGAGCGGAAGTGGAAAATAAAGGAATTTGACAAGGACCTTCTTGTGGAAGCACTTCGTGCTGACAGCGTCACTCCAATTCCGAGTGCCGATGAGCTGTAGGAAACAATAGCTAGGGCATGCGATATAACAATGCCGAGGAAAATGGAGCCGAGGAACTACCGGCGTCCGGCGTACTGGTGGAACGAAAAGCCAAGCATCCTCCGGGCTACTTGCCTAAAAGCCAGAAGACGCGTTCAGAGTGCAAGATTTGAGGCAATCAGAGAAGAGTGTAAGGTAACATTCCGCTTGCTTACCGTGTTGTTATGGCCAGGATCAAGAGTCCAATGACGCCAGTCGAAATGTGCGCCGACAAACTGAAAATTATCGTGGAGGGCCTTTTCCCGAAGCACGACCCAATCGCATGGCCGGCTACACCGTACGTTAATGCAGAAGGTAGAAATGCTGGTGACAATCGAGTTTCCAACGACGAGCTCCTTATAGTGGCAAAAGGGCTGAAAGCGAAGAAAGCTCCCGGACTGGATGGTATCCCCAACGTGGCACTGAAGACTGCGATCACGGCGTTTCCGGACATGTTCAGGATAGTCCTACAGAAATGCCTGGACGATGGCTACTTCCCGGATAGATGGAAGATCCAGAAGCTGGTGTTGCTTCCAAAACGAGGTAAACCACCAGAAGATCCAGCATCGTATCGGCCTATATGCCTGCTGGAACTCTTGGTAAACTTCTGGAAAGGGTCATCCTCAACATGCTGACGAACTACGCTGAAAGTGAGAACGGACTATAGCAGAGACAGTTCGTGTTCCGGAAAGGAATACCGACGGTGGACGCCATCCGCATAGTCATCGCGAACGCGGAGAAAGCATTGAAGCAAAAGAGAAGGGGTAATCGCTAATGCGTCGTGGCAACGATAGACGTAAAGAACGCGTAGTACAGTGCTAGCTGGGGGGCCATCGCCGTAGCGCAGCATAGAATGGTTCCGTACTATCTGTGCAAGGTTCTGAAAAGTTACTTTCAGAACCGAGTACTGGTCTACGAAACGAACATGGGGCAGATGTCAATTAGGGTCACGGCGGGAGTACCTCAGGGCTCCATATTCGGCCCAACGGTCTGGAATATTATGTACAACGAAATGTTAACACTGGAACTGCCCAGGGGAGTGGAAACCTTCGGCTTTGCAGATGATGTTGTCCTGGCGATAACCGGAGAGACCCTTGAGGAGGTGGAGATGCTGACGGCAGAGACAATAGACATCGTGGAAACCTGGATGGCCAACGTCAAAGTGCAGCTGGCTCACCAAAAGACCGAGGTAATGCTGGTCAGCAACCGTAAGCAAATCCAGCGTGTCGAGATCGGCGTCAGGGGACAATCCATTCCATCGATGCGTGCGCTGAAGCACCTGGGTGTGATGGTTGACGATCGGTTGAATTAAAACAGCCATGTCGACTATATATGTGAGAAGGCTGCGAGGACAACTGCGCATCGGCAAGAATCATGCCAAATCACGGAGGAGCAAGAGGCAGCACGAAACGTCTCCTGGCGGGTATCTCATCTTCAATACTGAGGTATGGCCTGGGCTGCTGCGTTGAACTCAAAGCGGAACCGGACGAAGTTGACAAGCACTTTTCGCCTAATGGATGTTCGTGTCGCGAGTGCGTACGGAACGATATCATCGGAGGCGGTATGCGTAATTGCCGGGATGTTTCCCATCTACATCACTCTGGCTGAGGACGTAGAATGCTAGCAACGGAAAAATGAACGTAATGTAAGGAGACTGGTTCGAGTGGACTCGTTGGCTAAGTGGCAGCAAGAGTGGGATAACGCGGAGAAAAGAAGGTAGACCCACCGACTCATCCCAAATGTATCTACTTGGGTACATAGAAAACATGGAGAGGTGATCTTCCTTCTGACGCAGGTTTTGTCCGGGCATGGATGCTTCCGGAAATACCTACATCGGTTTGGACACGCTTCGTCACCCCTTTTTCCGGAGTGTGTGAACGTGCAAGAGACACCGGAACACGTGGTCTTCGAATGCCCCAGATTCGAAGAAGTCCGAAGGGGTATGCCTGATATAACTGTGGGTAATATCGTCGAAGAGATGTGCCGCGACGAGCATATCTGGGATGCTGTCAACAGAGTTGTTACGAGTATACTCTCCGAGCTGCAAAGAAAGTGGCGAAGTGACCAACAAAGTAACGACATTGGTTATAACGCCGCAGTGGAACCACAAATAGGGTTTCGGGAGAAATTCCGCCGCCGGGAAACTCACCGACGGTGTAGACTGAGTCCACCGCCGGAGACCAGTTAAGTAGTACGCGATGTTGCACCGGGCTCGGGTCGTCGGGGCGCCAGCGAACCGGACGTCAGGCTTCATCGGAATCGCCGGACCGACCTCGACACTCGACCGGTTGTCTCGTGAGTAGGCTAGATCCACCGTCGGGGATTAGACCGAGTAGACCGCGTCAAATAGCCAGAAGTGGGTCATTGGGGCGCCAGTAAACCAGAAGCTACGCTCCACCCGGAATCGCTGGATGGACCTCAGCACCTAGCTGGCCGTTGAGTAGGCTAGGTCCACCGCAGGGGACTAAACCGAGTAGACGAAGCGGGGAGCTTAATGGCTCACAGAAACGTACATCGGTATCGGGAGCAATCTACCGCCGGGGAATTCACGATAGGGTAGATTTGGCACTGTAGACTACCCGACAGAATCGTGACGAAAAGGGGAACTAATTGGCTCTCGAAACAAACACCGGTAACGAAAGAAATTCCGTTGGCGGGGAACTCTCAATCGGAGTAGGATAAGCGGTAAAGCTGGGAGCTAAATGGTTCAAGAAAGCGGGTATCGGTGTCGGGGGAAATTCCTCCTTCGGGCAACTATCGGTCGGAATAGGATGAGTTCACCGATGAGCACTATTCAAGCAGATCGTTATAAGGCCGGGAGCTGAATGACTCACGGAAACATGAGCTAAATGGCTCAGGGAATCAGCACCTAAACGGCTCACAACAGGGACGAGAAATAAACGACGACGTAATGGATGGAGACAAGATGCAAGAGAAGAGTAGAGAGTTAAACCAAAGCATAGGTCATGCCGCTCCATGAACCAAGCGAGGCTCCGAGATAGAGCAGCAGAAAGAGGTGCGACGAAAGCGCAACGAACCCCCCACGAAGTAATACGATGACGTAGTTCTATGGGGAAGAAGGGCGTAAAAAGTAAGGAATGTTTTTAGTGGTTAGGCACGAACGCGGGTCGTGGTTCCCACACAGTGCCGATACACTCAATGCACTACAGGCCAGGCTTTTGAAGATTTTTTAACCTTACGATAAAAAAACACACACACGTACAGACTCTGGCGAACGGATTCGCTAACATAAACGAAGCAGGCACGGTGAATCTGTTCGCCAGAGGTGGGTTAGCGAAGTCACCACCACCAGCAGCAACTGAACTCATTCAACAAGAGCAGAAGGTGGAGAAGCAGCAGCAACAACAGCAGCCGCAACAACAGCCAGGGCAGAGCGGGATGAACTACATCCCATAGAAGCCAAAAGTAGTGGCAGCGAAGCACTTGGTGGAGGAGCTTTACAAGTTTGTGGATGCAAGAAACAATGTCCATAAGGACATTAAAGTAATGGTTATCAGAATCCGAAAGGTGCTACTGTCTGCCGTAAATGAGTACGGCACGGCAAAGCGGAGGGCTGAAGTAGCTGAGCGAGCATTGGTGTCGGCTAAGGCTACTATCTTCATAGCCCCTCCGAAGCAGGGTAAGGAGAAGCAGATTTGTGTGGAGAACACGCCAGTTTCCGTGACTCCAAAGAGGACAAGATCCTCGCCGGGAGATGAAAGACCAGGCGGGCTCAAAAAGCAGACGCTCGAGGATGTTGTGGCTGTTGCCGAAGAAGAAGACTACACCCAACAGGGAGAAAGCTTGAATACCGTTGTAGGTCAAAAGGAGAAGCACGGAAACAACAGAAGAAGAAGGAAGAGCAAAAAAGGGAGCAGAAGAAGGAAGGAAAACCTTTGGCCCGTCAGAAGGTGCCAAAAGGAGATGTACTGATCGTCGAAGCGAACGATACGAAGTCCTACGCCGCTCGTTTCAAGAAAGTGAACAGCCCAAATGGCTCAGGGAATCAGCACCTAAACGGCTCACAACAGGGACGAGAAATAAACGACGACGTAATGGATGGAGACAAGATGCAAGAGAAGAGTAGAGAGTTAAACCAAAGCATAGGTCATGCCGCTAAATGAACCAAGCGAGGCTCCGAGATAGAGCAGCAGAAAGAGGTGCGACGAAAGCGCAACGAACCCCCCACGAAGTAATACGATGACGTAGTTCCATGGGGAAGAAGGGCGTAAAAAGTAAGGAATGTTTTTAGTGGTTAGGCACGAACGCGGGTCGTGGTTCCCACACAGTGCCGATACACTCAATGCACTACAGGCCAGGCTTTTGAAGCTTTTTTAACCTTACTATAAAAAAACACACACACGTACAGACTCTGGCGAACGGATTCGCTAACATAAACGAAGCAGGCACGGCGAATCTGTTCGCCAGAGGTGGGTTAGCGAGGTCACCACCACCACCAGCAACTGAACTCATTCAGCAAGAGCAGAAGGTGGAGAAGCAGCAGCAACAACAGCAGCCGCAACAACAGCCAGGGCAGAGCGGGATGAACTACATCCCATAGAAGCCAAAAGTAGTGGCAGCGAAGCACTTGGTGGAGGAGCTCCACAAGTTTGTGGATGCGAGAAACAATGTCCATAAGGACATTAAAGTAATGGTTATCAGAATCCGAAAGGTGCTACTGTCTGCCGTAAATGAGTACGGCACGGCAAAGCGGAGGGCTGAAGTAGCTGAGCGAGCATTGGTGTCGGCTAAGGCTACTATCTTCATAGCCCCTCCGAAGCAGGGTAAGGAGAAGCAGATTTGTGTGGAGAACACGCCAGTTTCCGTGACTCCAAAGAGGACAAGATCCTCGCCGGGAGATGAAAGACCAGGCGGGCTCAAAAAGCAGACGCTCGAGGATGTTGTGGCTGTTGCCGAAGAAGTAGACGACACCCAACAGGGAGAAAGCTTGAATACCGTTGTAGGTCGAAAGGAGAAGCACGGAAACAGCAGAAGAAGAAGGAAGAGCAAAAAAGGGAGCAGAAGAAGGAAGGAAAACCTTCGGCCCGTCAGAAGGTGCCAAAAGGAGATGTACTGATCGTCGAAGCGAACGATACGAAGTCCTACGCCGCTCGTCTCAAGAAAGTGAGAGAACTGAAGGAGTTGGGAGAGAACGTCGATAGAACGAGACGCACTCAGAAGATCGAGCAATGCAAACTGGATGTACAAGCGACGATCCGGATTTGGGAATCGTATGGAGGAACGCAAACGGCGGCGATTCGACTACCGGTGACCGCTGCCAGCAAGCTGGTGGAGACCGGCAAGATAAAAGTAGGATGGTCGGTGTATTCGCTGGGTCACTCCGTGAGTTTCCAAGCAGATGGGGAGATGCTTCCGATGCTTTGATTTCGGACACCTGGCGAGGAACGGCAAGGGCCCGGACAGGTCTGCATTGTGCAGAAAGTACGGAGAAAAGGGGCACGTTGCAAGAGACTGCACAAAGCAACAAAGGTGCAAACCGGAGGACGGAAACGACCACATGACAGGAGGCTTCAAACGCCCTGCGGACATAAAGGCGAAGGCAGGTCAATGATGATGATGGAGATAACTCAGCTTAATCTCAATCATTGCGACATTGCACAGCAGTCGACAACAGAAACGAAATGCGACGTTTCAATTATTGCAGAGCCGTATTGTGTTCCTCCCGATAACGGTAATTGGGTGATGGATAGTGCAGGGATGGCTGCAATATAAGTGATAGGCGGTTTTCCTGTCCAAGAGGTTGTGGATAATACACACGAAGGCTTCGTGATCGCCAGGATCAACGGCGTATTCATCTGCAGCTGCTACGCTCCCCCAAAGTGGACCTCAGAGCAGTACAATCGGATGCTGGACGCACTAACTGACTCGTTAGTCGGATGAACTCCGATTGATATAGGAGACTTTAACGCTTGGACCGTGTATTGGGGTAGCACGCTGACCATCGCAGCCTATTGGAAGCACTGGCAAAGCTGGACGTAAGGCTGTTCAACGAAGGTTCCGCTAGCACATTCCGCAAAGACGGCCGGGAATCCATCATAGACGTAACATTCTGCAGCGCGTCGCTGATGGATAACATGAATTGGCGAATTAGCGAGCAGTATACACATAGCGATCACCAGGCCACTACGCCATTGGTAAGCGGAATTGTACTGTAACGCGGAGAGTGAGGACTGGCGAGCGGAAGTGAAAAGTAAAGGACTTCGACAAGAACCTTTTTGTGGAAGCACTTCGTGCTGACAGCGTCACTCCAAATTTGAGCGCCGATGAGCTGTCGGAAACTGTAACGAGGGCATGCGATGTAACAATGCCGAGGAAAATGGAGCCGAGGAACTACCGTCGTCCGGCATACTGGTGGAACGAAAGGCTCAGCATCCTCCGAGCTGCCTGCCTAAAAGCCAGAAGACGCGTTCAAAGAGTAATATCTGAGGCAGTCAGAGAAGAGTGTAAGGTACCATGCCGAGCGGCCAAGGCTGCTTTTAAATGCGAGATAGTGCTAAGAAAGTCCACCTGCTACAAGGAGCTGTGCAGAGAAGTAAACGCTAACACCTGGGGCAATGCTTACCGTGTCGTTATGGCAAAGATCAAGGGTCCAATGACGCCAGTCGAAATGTGCGCTGATAAACTGAAAATTATTGTGGAGGGTCTTTGCCCGAAGCACGACCCAACCGCATGACCGCCTACACCGTACGTTGATGCAGACGGTGGAAATGCTGGTGACAATGAAGTTTCCAACGATGAGCTCCTTATTGTGGCAAAAAGGTTGAAAGCGAAGAAAGCTCAGGGACCGAATCGTGTCCCCAACGTGGCACTGAAGACTGCGATCACGGCCTTTCCGGACATGTTCAGGATAGTCCTACAGAAATGCCTGGACGAAGGCTACTTCCCGGATAGATGGAAGATCCAGAAGCTGGTGTTGCTGCCAAAACCAGGGAAACCACCAGGAGATCCAGCATCGTATCGACCAATATGCCGGCTGGATACTCTTGGTCAACTTCTCGAAAGGGTTATCCTCAACAGGCTGACGACCTACGCTGAAAGTGAGAACGGACTATCGCAGAGGCAGATTGGGTTCCAGAAAGGGATATCGACGGTGGATGCCATCCGCATAGTCATTGAGAGCGCGGAGAAAGCGTCGAAGCAAATGAGAAGCGGAAACTGCTACTGTGCCGTGGTTACGATCGACGTAAAGAACGCGTACTACAGTGCTTGCTGGTTGGGAGACATCGCCGCAGCGCAGCATAGAATTCGGGTTCAGGACTATCTGTGCAAGGTTACTTTCAGAACCGAGTACTGGTCTACGAAACGAACATCGGGAACAGGTCGATTAGGGTCACGGTGGGAGTACCTCAGAGCTCCATACACGACCCAACTCTGTGGAATATTATGTACAACGGAGTGTTAACACTGGAACTGCCCAGGGGAGTCGAGATCGTCGGCTTTGCAGATGATGTTGTCCTGAGGATAACGGGCGAGACTCTTAAAGAGGTGGAGATGTAGACGGCAGAGACTGTAGACATCGTGGAAACCTGGATGGCTGACGTGAAGTTGCAGCTGGCTCACCATAAGACTGAGGTAGTGTTGCTCAGCAACTGTAAGCAAATCCAGCGTATCGAGATTAGCGTCGGGGGACAATCCATCTTATCGATGCGTGCGCTGAAGCACCTGGGTGTGATAATCGACGATCGGTTAAATTACAACAGCCCTGTCGACTATATATGTGAGAAGGCTGCGAGAACAACTAACGCATTGGCAAGGATCATGCCGAATCACGGAGAAGCAAGAAGCAGCACGAGACGTCTCCTGGTGGGTGTCTTATCTTCAATACTGAGGTATGGAGTACCGGCCTGGGCTGCTGCGTTGAACTCAAAGCGGAACCGGACGAAGTTGACAAGCACGTTTTGCCTAATAATATCGTCGGAGGCGGTATGTGTAATTGCCGGGATGATTCCCATCTGCATCACTCTGGCTGAGGACGTGGAATGCTACCAGCGGAGAAACGAACGTAATGCAAGGACACTGGTCCGAATGGACTCGTTGGCTAAGTGGCAAGAGTGGGACAACGCGAAGAACGGGAGGTGGATCCATCGACTCATCCCAAATGTGTTTGCTTGGGTACATAGAAAACATGGAGAGGTGAACTTCCATTTGACGCAGTTTTTGTCAGGGCACGTATGCTTCCGGAAGTACCTGCATCAGTTTGGACACGCTTCGTCACCGCTTTGCCCAGAGTGTGTGAACGTGCAAGAGACGCCGGAACATGTAGTCTTCGAATAGATTCGAGGAAGTCCGAAGGTGTGTGCCTGGTGTGACAGTGGACAATATCGTCGAAGAGATGTGCCGCGACTAGCGTATCTGGCACGCTGTCAACAGAGTGATTACGAGTATACTCTCCGAACTGCAGAGGAAGTGGCGAAGGGATCAACAAAGTAGCACCACTGGCTAAAACGTTGCCGGGAAACCACAAATAGGGTTTCGGGAGAAATTCCGCCGCCGGGGAACTCTCCGACGGTGTAGACTAGGTCCATTGCCGGGAACCAGTTGAGTAGTACGCGATATAGCACTAGGTTAGGGTCGTCGGGGCGCCAGTGAACCAGATGTCAGGCTTCAGCGGAACTCTCAGTCTGAGTAGGATAATATCCGAGTTCATCTCGATAAAACTGGGAGCTAAATGGCTCAAGGAAGCAGGTATCGGTGTCGGGGGAAATTCCTCCATCGGGTAACTATCGGTCGGAGGAGTGTGAGTTCATTGTTGTGGACTATGCAAGTAGATCGTGATAAGGCCAGAGCTGAATGACTCACGGAAACACGAGCTAAATGGCTCAATGAATCAGCACCTAAACCGCTCACGGGGACGAGAGCTAAACGGCGACCTAGGTAGATGGAGACAACAAGCCAGAGAAGAGACGAGAGTTAAATCAAAGCTCATAGGTCGAGCCACTCTATGAACCAAGCGAGGCTCTGAGATAGAGCAGAAGAAAGAGGTGCGACGGAAGCACAACAACCCCCCCCCCCCTACGAAGTAATATGATAACGTAGTTCCGTGGAGAAGAACGGTGTAAAAAGTAAGGAATGTTTTTAGTGGTTAGGCACGAACGTGAGTCGTGAGTCCCACACAGTGCCAATACACTACAGGCCAGGTCTTTGAAGCTTTTTAACCATACTAAAAAAAAAACATACATACGCACACACAGACATTTGCCGAATTTGACGAACTGAGTCGAATGGTATATGACATTAGGGATTAGGTTGACGATGTTCAGACTGATTGCATAACCTTTCTATAGAAGAAAGGCAAAAATGTGAATTTGCTGTGTGTCCGCACTCTTAAACCCGGAACCGAAACTCGGAAATTAATGAAATTCAATAGCAGCCTAAGGGAACGTTGTACCTTTCATTTGAGACTAAGTTTGATGAAATCGGTTCAGCCATCTCCGATGTGCTTATTTTTTGTCACATACATACACGCAGACGCACATACATACATACGCTCCGACGAAGCGAGTCTGCGCCGCTTCTGCTAAGATCCCAAGATTCCAATAATCTAAGATCTTAGCAATAAAAGCACTCTAGCCCAAACCGGAGTGCCAACCGGCACATCAGTATCGATGCCAGTAACATCCTGATTATGGCATACTGGCCATGGCAAACCTCAACGGACAGGACACGGATTTCGAATTGGACGACGACCTCGGGCTGACAGGTGTGCTGTTCTACTCCCTGAGTAAGGAAGGATGACACCGACTTGAAATGGCGAGTGGGCTAACAGCACGGCTGCCCCCGTCCTAATAAAACCCTGGCAGGTCTCCAGGTAGGTTCAAAACTCGTCACCATATAGTTGGTGGTATTAGGTTCGGTTGGAGCATTCCCGATTTACGCCAATCCGGGCTCTGAACACTACTGCCCATGAAGGATAGTGTCAACCCTTACATGACCTCCCTGTTGCATTGGTAGTACAGATAATCATGGGATCACGAGAGGCGACTATGTGCAACAAGTGGAGATAGCGGCCTGGAGTTTGGACCCAAAAAAAGATGGAGCAAGAAACTTACACATACGGAGTAGACGCAGCGAATCCCTTCGCCAAAAGCGGTTTAACGAGGTCACAACCAAAGCCAACCAGTGCAACAACAGCACGACCAGGAGAAACTGCTGCCGCAGCTTCAACACCAGGAGCATCAAAAGCAGGAGAGGAGCGCCTGGTTTAAAATACCAAGCATGCCGAGTATAGCAGTAGCTAAAAAACTGGTGGACGAACTGCACGACTTTTTCGACAAAAGGAATAATGTGCACAAGGACATCAAGACACTGGTCCTGAAGATACAAGGAAACCTCGGACTGGCCGTCAGGGAATGGAGAACCTTGGAACAGAAAGCGCAGGTAACCGGAAAGGAGCTGTTGATGGCTAAGAAGTCCTTGGAAACAAGACAACCAGTGGTACCACCGAAAATGAGGGAAACCCGCGAGGCGAAAAACAAACCTCAGGCAACGTCTCTCTCTACACCGAAGAAACTAAGAGCTTCACCAGGCGATGCGAGACCAGGAGGTTCCAAGAAGCACAAGGAGACTCCCAGCGTAATGGTACGCGTAGCGAACGAAGCAACCACCAACGTGGTTAAAAACACCAAATGGGAAGTCGTCGGCAGCACCAAACGGAGGGCGAACAACAAGGATAGGTCCGAAAAGCGAAAGCTTTTCAAGGGCCGAAACAGAGGTGAAGCTCTCATAGTCAAAGCCAACGATGACTCATATGAGAAGGTACTACGCGCAATGAGGACAAACCCGGCACTCAAGGAGCTGGGTTCAGACGTCAATAAAATCAGGCGCATCCGCACCGGAGAGATGATTCTGGAACTGAAAAAGGATCCGAAGTCAAGCTCCTTACTTATAAGGAGCTCACCGAGAAAGCTATAAACGAAGCGGTGAAAGTGAGAGCCTTGTGCACGGAGGCAACCATCCAATGTAAGGACCTGGATGGGATATCTTCGGAAGAAGAGCTAAGCTCTGGAAAAACAGTGAAAACTTGGAGAAGTGCAGATGATGATCCGAATGAGGAAGGGACCTTTCGGCACGCAAGCGGCTTCGGTTAGGCTTCCAGTCGAAGCAGTAAACAAGGCAAAATTGGGAAGATCAAAGTTGGCTGGTCGGTATGTCCATTGAGCGTCTCCCACCGGAAGTGTGCTTCAAGTGTCAAGAGTTCGGCCACCTGGCGAGAAATTGCAGTGGACCTAACAGGAGCAAATTATGCAGAAGGTGCGGGGAAGAAGGCCACATGGCAAAAGACTGCCGGCAGGCTCCGAGATGTCTGATCTGTGCAACCGAAGAAGGTAACACCCACGTTACAGGAGGCTCACGATGTCCGGCCTTCCAACAGGCGACTGCAACAAAATCGCAGGGGAGGTAACGCAAATCAACCCCAACCACTTCGACACAGCACAACACTTGCTGCTGCAATCTGTACGGGAGTCTAAATGCGATATAGCTATCATTTCGGAGCCTTACCGTATCCCGGCCAACGATGGAAACTGGATAGCAGATAACGCAAAATCAGTGGCGCTTTGGACGACGGGGAGATATCGATTTCAAGAAGCGGTCTATCGTGCAGATGAAGGTTTCGTAATCGCCAAAATCAATGGAGTCTTCTTATGCAGCTGCTATGCACTCCGCGGTGGACGACCGATCGATTCACAGAAATGCTCGACAAGCTGACAGAGGAGCTCATCGATCGGAGACCTGTCGTTATAGCCGGCGACTTCAACGCTTGGGCAGTAGAATGGGGCAGCCGATTCACAAACTCAAGAGGGGAGTATTCTACTCGAGGCCTTTGCAAAGCTGAACATGGATGTTGCCAAAGATGGTACAACCAGCACCTTCCACCGCAACGGTCGACATTCAGTTATTGATGTTACCTTCTGCAGCCCAGGGCTGGTTGGAAGTTTAAATTTGAGAGTGTGCGAGGGGTACACCCACAGCGACCACCAAGCGATTCGGTACACTATCGGAAGCAGTAGACAGTCGGAAGCGCGTATGATCCAATCAAACGAGCGGAGGTGGAAAACAATGAAGTTCGACAAGGGAGTCTTCGTCGAAGCGTTGAGGCGTGAGTGCAATCACATTGACTTCAATGCAGATGAAGTGATAACGGCATTAGCAAGAGCGTGCGATGCAACCATGCCAAGAGAAGATAAACCAAGGTACACTCGCAGCCCAGCCTTCTGGTGGAATTCGGTGATTGCCGACCTACGTGCATGCTGCCACCGAACCCGGAGGAAGATTCAAAGAACCCGAAACGTCGCGGAAAGAGATGCTCTAAGCCCAGCGTATAAGGAGGCAAGAGCCGCGCTTAACAATAAAATCAAGCTCAGTAATAAATCCTGCCTAGAAGACCTTTATCGCAACGCCAATTCGAACCCGTGGGGCGACGCCTATCGAGTTGCCATGGCGAAGATAAGAGGACCGGCAGTGCCACCGGATAGGTGCCTGGCCACCCATGCCATACGGGACGCAGTATGACTACGAAGAAGAAGCTCGAGTAACCAACGAGGAGCTGATGGTGGTGGCAAAAGCCTTGAGAACCAAAAAGGCCCCGGGACCAGATGGTATCCCCAACGTGGCTGTGAAAACAGCAATCCTATCGAACCCGGATATGTTTAGGACTGCGTTACAAAAGTACATCGACGATGGTGACTTCCCCGATATCTGAAAGCGACAAAAGCTAGTGCTGTTGCCGAAGCCAGGCAAGCTCCCTGGAGATCCTTCAGCATACAGGCCGATATGCCTGTTGGATACAGTCGGCAAAGTGCTTGAAAGAGTAATCCTTAACAGGCTTACAACATACACAGAGGGAGAGAATGGACTATCCAATATGCAGTTCCGTTTCCGGAAAGGTAGATCCACTGTGGACGCCATACGAACGGTCGTGGAAACTATGGAGGCTGCACAGAAGCAAAAGAGAAGAGGAAACCGCTACTGCGGAGTGGTTACACTGGACGTAAAAAATGCCTTCAATAGTGCTAGCTGGGCTGCAATCGCCGATTCGCGCCACAGACTGAAAGTTCCCGAGTACCTCTGTAGGATCCTGAGGAGCTACTTCCAGAACCGGCAACTGATCTACGCCGGAAAAAGAAGTGTAACCGTAACAGCGGGCGTTCCACAGGGTTCCATTCTCAGCCCAACTCTCTGGAATACTATGTACGACGAAGTGCTGAAGCTGAGCCTCCCCAGGGGCGTGAAGATTGTTTGACATGGTGCTCCTAGTGACCGGCGAATCACTTGAGGAAGTGGAAGTACTCGCAACGGAGGCGATAGACGTTGTGGAAGACTGGATGCGCGAGAAGAAGCTGACGTTAGCTCACCACAAAACTGAAATGGTTCTGATAACGCTGTTAACGGTAGATGGACCCATCGACTAGTTCCACGCTTGTCGGTCTGGGTGAACAGAGCGCACGGGGAGGTGAACTTCCACATGACGCAGTTCTTGTCTGGTCACTGCTGTTTCAAAAGGTATCTGAACAGGTTCGGCCACGCGAATTCGCCGTTCTGCATCGCGTGCGGTGATGCAGAGGAGACGCCTGAGCATGTGGTCCTCGAATGCCCGCGATTCGAGCTCGAGCAAAACGAAATGAGAACCATTGTCGGTGAGGACGTTAACATGAACAATATTGTCCAAAGAATGTGCGCGGATAAAAAAATGGGACGCGGTGAACAGAACAGTCGTTACAATAATGTCAGCGTTGCAAAGAAGCTGGCGAGAGGAGCAATGACCATTAATGTAGCAGTACACGGCTTCGAGACATCGAAGCTCCGATGAATTGGAAGTTACACTTCAACTGGAATCGTTGGATCGACCATGGTGTAGACTAGGTGCACCGCCGGGGACCAGTTGAGCAGTACGCGACGTAGCATCGGGTTTAGGTCGTCGGGGCGCCAGTGACCCGGACGTCAGGCTTCACCGGAATCGCCGGACCGATCTCGACACCCTACCGGATAGCTCGTGAGTAGGGTAGATCCACCGCCGGGGATTGGACCGAGTAGACCGCGTCGTATAGCTAGCAGGGGGTCGTTGGGGCGCCAGTGAACCGGAAGCTACGCTCCACCCGGAATTGCTGGAGGGACCTCAGCATCTACTGGCTGGCCCGTTGAGTAGGTTAGATTCACCGCCGGGAACGAGATCGAGTAGATCGGGACGAAGCGGGGAGCTAAATGGCTCACGGAAACGAGCAACGGTATCGGCGGAAATCTACCGCTCGGTTTCGGGAGAACCTCTCTCGCCGGGGAATTCTCCATCGGAGTAGGCTAGATCCACTGTCGGGGACTAGACCGAGTAGTTCACGAACAAGTAAGGGCGGGAGATGGAGGGCTCAATGAGTTGCGGTGCTAAATGGCATCGTACTGGGAGCCAAAGGGCTCAAGAAATTGTGGTGCTAAAACAAAAGAAAAATCGGTATCGGGAGAGCTTCCTTAGGTGCTTCTCCGTCGGCGTAAGCTAGATTTACCGTCGGGGACTAGACTGAGTAGACCGCGACGAGATACCACCAGTCGCAGGTCGTCGGGGCATCAGCGAACCGGACGCCTTGCTCCACCTGAATCACCGAACTGGTTGGTTGGCTCGATTTCGAGAGAACTTCTCTCGCCGGGGAATTCTCCATCGGAGTAGGCTAGGTCCATCGTCGTAGGCTAGAGCGAGTAGTTTGCGAACAAGTTTGGTGCTCAACGAGTAAACGGTGCTGAATGGTGCGAGAAGGGAGTTGCGGTGCTAACTGGCACAAGGGAGCCGAAGGGCTCGGTTAATTAGACAGTCTGAAGTTTGCCGCCCAGATTGTCTTCGTAAGGGAGGAGCACTAAGTCTCGACTCACAGCCAGCTTTCCGACAGCCATGCAGAAATTGCCAGTCTGTGTGGATGGTGGAGAATTAGTGGTGTGTCGAGGAGTGGTGCTGTAACCCTGCTGAAGAAACGAACTAGTAAGTAGTTGAATTAGAGTGTGTGCTATGCACATAAAAACCCCTCCCCGAAGTAATGCCGTAAGGTAGTGTCGAGGAGGAATCAGGTTCTGGGCAAGAGCAGTGGTTTTTTAGCGGGTCGGGTGATTTCACCCGTTCCCTGAGACATTGGGGTTTTTGTACATTTTACCTCGGGTCTCAGGGTTTTCCTGAATTTTTTTTTACTGCTCTCTAAAAAAACACACACACATACATACGCACACACACAGACATTTGCGAATTAGACAAATTGAGTCGACGGGTATACGACAGACGGCCCTTCGGGCCGAAATTGGGTTGACAATGTTCAGAGTGATTGCATAACCTTTCTATAGGAGAACGGCAAAAATGTGAATTTGCTGTGTGTCCGCACTCTTAAACCCGTAAATTCGGAACTCGGAATGTAATGAAATACAATAGCAGCCTATGGCAACGTTGTACCTTTCACAAGGATGGAGATAGGCGAAACAATCAGCGAAAACCATCGATCTGTTCTCGGTATTCTACACAGCTATGTAGATCAATGCGTTTGTGCAGTTAATACACGCCGCCACTCAGTGAGTGAATCATAGTTGGCGTTTGCCACATTCCTCCATTCCACCTCTTATGATGAGTGTGCGGGCGCTTTACACGTAGACGATTTATTGCGTAGCGATTGGCTCTGTCTGGAAATATACCAACCAAGGATCGCTAGACGATAATTTTCAAAAAAGGTAGATGGTTGGCATTTGTTTTGATAGTTATCATCTATATTGTATCTTGTCAAATTCTAAGTCACGCAATAAATGTTGCGAATTTGTTTTTTTTCTAGATGATTGAAGTATACTAATATTTGAGTTTGCAGGTATTATTGTAAGTAAAGATAATCCCTTGTACACCTCCGCACTTAAAGATTTATGTCACTTTGACTTGAATGATAGTATGCAAATTGAGTAGCGATTGAGAGGGGGATAATCTTTAAACGGTCCTGAACCTTTGCTCGTGATTAAAAAAAGTTACCTTGCTAATGCATTAAATTTTTGTTTTGTTTTAAAGGTTTTAGTATAAATATGTAAAAGAAAAACTTTTTTCGTTAAAGGATATTCATTCATTTGAGTGATAATGACGCGAAAGATGAACATGTTCTTTTTCAGTTGGCGTCCTGCATTACAAGAGAACGGCTTTATCGATTTTTATGATATTTATATCAATTTAAAGGAAATTCCAAACTTTTCAATGTGAACCTAAAAGTTTGACTTTTAAAAATCCTTTCTTAGTATTTTTGGCAGCAAAACAATATAAAAAAAACCTGTTTTAATCCACCTAGAGTTGCAACTGTGCCTTTCTCATTTCTCCAAGCTATGATTTAATAGCTGGTTCGTACAATATAACATTATGGAAATGTCTTTCATTCTTATTACACTTGGTAAGTATATATAAGAGCACCTTTTTGCATTCATCGCGGTATCGGTTTGAATCGGAGTTTTCTATGTGATCGCCGTAACTCCGGAGCCGGAAGTCGGATGGAGATGGAATTTAATATCATTTTCCGGGGACGCAACACCTTTCATTTGAGACTAAGTTGATCAAATCAGTCTAGCCATCTTCGAGAAACCAATATAACCGTTATTCTGAATTTGGATGCTTCCGGATCCGTCGATGGTGGCCAGTGTGGCCAAAGAGACTTTGAATGACTGTTGGTGACCTACAAATTCAACAGTTGTGTTTACATTTTGGAAAAAATTTCACCTTTTTACATTCATCGCAGAATTTGTTAGAGTCGGGATTTGCTGCGTGATCGTACGTATCACCCTGTAATTCAGGAACCAGAACTCGAATCCACACAAAATTCAAATGCAGCTAATGGACCTTTCATTTAAAATCAAGTTTGTCAAAATCGGTTCAGAAAATTCCGAGAAACCGATGTGGACAAATCAACAAATGTTGTTTTGTAACCAAACTCTTCAAAATGAAAATGAAATTCAATAGCAACCTATGGGAATATTATACCTTTCATTTGAATCTTAGTTTGTAAAAATCGGTTCAGCCATCTCCGAGAAACCGATGTGGACATTTTGTTATAAATCCGCACATAGACACACATACATATATACATACATACATACATACATACATACATACATACATACATACATACATACATACATACATACATACATACATACATATATACATACATACATACATACATACATACATACATACATACATACATACATACATACATACATACATACATACATACATACATACTTCATCTTATTTCGGTATACGGGATGGATGAAGGAAATGTATTCAAAGAATGTTTGATTGGCAATCAGTGATCTAGATCTGCGATTAGAAGTAATTTGGTAACCATTTTAGCCTCTGAAGTATTACGATTGTACCTGTATATTGTATATGGGAAATTCCAGTGTATCCTTACTAACACCCCTGTTACTCCGGAAGCAAGAGTCAGAACTGAATGAAATTCAGCAGCAGTCAATGGTATTACTGTATCTTTCATTTGAAATCAAGTTTGTGAAAATCGGTAGAGAAGCTTAGGAACTTGGCGGGTTCCCCAGGGGCGTCATGAACCGTCATAGGTGGCCAATGTGGTCAAAGCTGCTTTGATTGATCATTAGTGATCCAGACCCGCAAACTAGAGTAATGTTATATCAATTTTAATATGTTTTACATCATTTGAACATCATGGTGGTACCAGTTTATATGGGAATTTGCTGCGTGGCCGCACTCTTCAACCCGTAACTCCGGAACCGGAAGTCGGATCAACCAGATAGATTCAATAGCAGTTTATGGGAGCGTTATACCTTTCAGATGAAACTAAGTTTGCGAAAATCGGTTTAGCCGTCTCTGAGAAAATTGTGTGAGTTTAAATGACACACACACATACACAGTATTACCCACACATACATACACCCACACATACACGCACCGGACGGGCCATTATCGGCGATGCGCAAAGTGGTGGAGCAGCTCGATGCAATAATCGAGTACACTAGCGCAAAGCAAAACATAAGCAAGGAGTTAAAACAGAGTCTCCTGGAACTCCGAAAAACTGTTCGTGTCGCAAGACAGAAACAGCAGGCTTATGCCAAGAGGGTGGAATGTCGGGAGAAGTCCGACAGAGAAACCCAGACAGTGGCCAAGAGGGAGGGAAAAGAGAAGGTCGATACGGGCACTCAGACAATGGCCTTCACCTTCTATGGAGCAGCCACGTCGCTCGAAGCGGCGGCCGAGTTCCCCTCGAAGGGAAAAGGCAAGGGCAATCGCAAGACGTCTTCGAACGCGAAGCGCCCTAGGAAGTCGCCAGGTGAGGGTACAAAAACCGGCACCACACGGCGTGCAACCGTTAAGGCCAAACGCCGTCTGGCTGAGGTAAGCGAGGGCGAGAGTGACCTCGCCGAGCAGAGCGTTGGTACCAGCAACCCGGCGCGACCGGGGCAGGGGGACCCAAACCCCTGGACGCTGGTCACCAAGAAAAAGCCGGCACCGACACCGGAGGTACCGCGGCCCGCGACGAAGGCCAACACCGACAGTCTAAGCGGGGATGCGCTGGTAGCTGTTCTATCACGCCACTATACCGAGAAAAACACTGCCAAGAAACGGTAGATGCCCGGTATACTGGTGGAGTGCCGAGATTGCAGCTCTACGGTCAGCCTGCCTCAGAGCTAGACGTAGGATGCAAAGAGCTCGCACCGAGGATGCAAGAGAGAACCGCCGTGAAGTGTTTCGAGCTGCGAAATTGGCCCTTAACAAGGCCATTAAAAGCAGCAAGAGAGCGTGTTTCGACAACCTGTGTGAGAGTGTCAACGCGAATCCGTGGGGTGACGCCTACCGGATTGTGATGGCCAAGACCAAAGGGGGCTCCTCACCCCCAGAACGGTCTACGGACCGGTTGGCAACGATTATCGAAGTACTCTTCCCGTCTCGAGCCACAAGCCCCTGGCCACCTGCACTACGAGACAGTGCGGGCACGGCCGAAATGGTGGCTCCAGTGACGAACGAAGAACTACTCGCAGTGGATAAATCCCTAGCAATGAACAAAGCTCCAGGGCCGGATGGAGTTCCAAACAACGCACTCAAGGCAGCGATCATAGCGAACCCGAACATGTTCAGGCTAGCTATGCAAAGATTCTTTGACGAGTGCCGTTTCCCCGATAGATGGAAAAGGCAGAAATTGGTGCTGTTGCCGAAGCCCGGGAAGCCGCCAGGCGACCTATCGGCGTACAGACCAATCTGTCTGATCGACACGACTGGCAAACTGCTTGAGAGGATCATCCTCAACAGGCTAACCTCGTACGCGGAAGGTACGGACGGTCTGTCAAGCAACCAGTTTGGCTTTCGGAAGGGTAAGTCCACAGTGGACGCTCTCAACTCAGTGATAAATACTGCTGAGATAGCGATCCAACGGAAAAGGCGAGGTAATCGATACTGTGCGTTAGTGACACTTGGCGTGAAGAACGCATTCAACAGCGCAAGCTGGGATGCCATCGCGCTCTCGTTACACCGGCTTGGCCTACAGTCTCTCGGAGTCATTATAGACGACAAGCTGATCTTCGGCAGCCATGTCGACTATACATGCAAGAGAGCATCGACTGCTGTTGCGGCTCTATCGAGAATGATGTCCAACAGCTCAAAGGTGTGCGCCAGTAGACGTAGGTTACTGGCAGGCGTTGCCGTATCTATCCTCAGGTATGGCGGCCCGTCTTGGTCAAGAGCACTGAGGGTAACCAGTTACCTACAGAAACTGGAGAGCACCTACCGCGTGATGTGCCTCAGAGTGATATCTGCCTACCGCACGGTATCACACGATGCATCCTGCGTGATAGCGAGCATGATGCCAGTCGGGCTGGTCATTCGGGAAGATGAGGAGTGCTTCGAGCTACGTGGAAATAGGGGAGCCCGAGAGCGCACCAGGGTGACCTTGGTCGCCAGGTGGCAGCGTGAGTGGGACAACTCCTCGAAAGGTAGGTGGACCCACCGGCTGATACCTAGCATATCGAGCTGGGTGGGAAGACCCCATGGGGAAGTTCACTTTCACCTGACACAATTCCTGTCAGGCCATGGCTATTTCCGACAGTACCTCCACAGGTTCGGGCACGCGAACCAGTCTGCCCGGACTGCCCAGGAGTAGACGAAACTGCCGAACACATACTGTTCGTACGTCATCGGTTCGACCTCGAAAGAAGAGCAATGCTTGATGTCTGTGGCTGGGACACAACCCCTGATACCCTTATTCAGCGGATGTGTCAATCGGTGGAGAAGTGGAACGCAGTCTCGGCTGCTACCATCCAGATTGCCAGTAGGCTACAGGTAATCTGGCGAACCGAGCAACAGACGACGGGCACGGCTAACTAGTGATTGGTTAGCTGGAGCGAAAAAGGCCAAGCGTAAAAAAAGGAGTGAATGGTCTGTTCATGCCGAGGCAGGTTTGGCGCAGCGACTGGCAACCACGTAAGGGGTAAACCCAGCCACCCCGAAGCAAGACAGAAGAGTGAGTGTATAGGCGTATAAGTGGACTGCCTCATGCCAAGACGGGAGGGTCGTAGCGTAGTATGTTGGGACTTAGCTATCGATACCTCATGGCGTGGCAGAGGAGTGAAAAGGTGAGCATCCATAGTGTTTATTTATTTATTGTCGTCAAACAAGAGTAGACCGTTTTGTTACAACGATAAAATATAGTATACACTTAAAACATAAAATACTAATAACTAAACTAAACACTATCTGGTTTACATAGCACTACTTTAGGATGTTCTTTATAAGCGAATAGAATTGAAATATTTTTTTAATTTGCTTTTTGTCATTGTTAAGTCAATAGCTTCGCAGTGCTTGTTGTAAGTTGCCATCATCTGATTTAATGGTCCAAACTTGGCATAATTTGTACGATAATTGTTTGTTATAAATGTATTTCGGATTCGTAACTGCCGGGAAGGTATATAAAAATTAAGTTTAGATAGAAGTTCGACTGAATCAATACGACACGAAATTATATCGTTTAGAAATGAAACCATTGCATATTCTCGGCGCTCTTTTAGTGTTTGGATGTTAATGAGCATACAGCGAGCTTTATAAGATGGGAGAGGAAATCGTGTCCAACCTATTTTGCGAAGTGCAAACAATAAAAATTGCCTTTGTACTGATTCTATTCTTTCTTCATGTGTGATTGAGAAAGGTGACCAAACTATGCTACAATATTCCAGTATTGACCTTACATACGAGATGTATAATGTTTTAATTGTATATGGATCCTTAAAATTGTAACTAAAACGCTTTATAAATCCAAGCATGTTATTTGCTCTATTGATGATTGTGTTGTAATGGTCAATGAATGTTAATTTTGAATCTAGAATGACTCCCAAATCTTTAACTCTTTCGCACTTTTGTACCACTTGATTTCCTAGAGTGATTGAAATGTCAGGTGTATTTCGTTTCCTACTAAAAGTTATTGCATTACATTTTTTACGTTTAGTTGCAGAAGGCTTTTGTTACACCAGAGGTAAAACATATGTATTTCTTCCTGTAATATCTTTATGTCTTGTTCGTTCCTAATTTCTAAAAAGAGCTTCATGTCGTCGGCATAGATAAGAACTTTTATGTTTTTGAGAATGTATGATATGTCGTTTACGAATAAAATGAACAAAAGAGGGCCTAGATGGGAGCCTTGAGGAACTCCTGATGTGACTTGAATGGGATTCGATTTCTTCCCTTTAAATCTAACTATTTGTTGACGGTTAGTTAAATATGATTCGAGCCATTTGAGAAGACCTGATTCAATTCCTAATTTTTTCAGTTTGAATAATAGCAAGGGTATGTCGATACGATCAAATGCCTTGCTAAAGTCCGTGTAAAGAGCTTCAGTGTAGTTTCCATTCTCCATTGCAATCAATGAGTAGTTAACGAATTCTAGTAAATTTGTATTAGTTGAACGTCCTTTGAAGAACCCATGCTGCATGTTAGTAATTCTGTTTTTGATTTGATTGAATAGTTTTTCGTTAACGATTGCTTCAAAGAGTTTAGGCATACATAACATAATGGCAATTCCACGGTAGTTACATATGTCAGATTTTTTGCCACTTTTTAAAATGGGTACCAGGTACGAGCTTTTCCATAAATTGGGGAAAATGCCAGATTCAAGCGACATGTTAAAAAGCCAAAACAGAGGAGCTGTGAGTTCCAACGCTAAGTTCTTCATAAATACGGGTGGGATCCCGTCAGGTCCAGAACCTTTTGAGGCATCTAGTTTGTTTAGAGCCTCCATAATATCTTGCACACTGACATGATTGACGCCAATGTCTGTGGTGAATTCTGGGAAGAAACCGAAATATTCGCGATCACGATCTTCTTCAGAAAATGTGGTATAGATGTTTTGAAAGAAGGTTGCGAAAAGATTGCAGATTTGTTCCGCGTTGACACCGATATTTTCTTTAAGTTTCATTTTTGAAGGGAAGTTTTCCGATTTTAAATTATTTTTAACATGATTAAAGAAATTTTTTGGGCAAGATTTTATTTGAAGTTCGGTTTTTGAGTTATACTCTTCAAATGCTATTTTAATGGATAGGTTTAGTTGATCGCAAATGTCCAAATAGTTAAATAAGTTCCTTTCATTTCTGATTTTTTTATACTTTTTGTGGGCCTTTTGTTTACGATTTTTTAAATTTTTAATTTGCTCGTTATACCAAACTGGATATTTTGTGTTGCCTTGTCGCCTAATTTTTTTCAGTGGTACTTGTTCAACTATTATATCAAACAATTTTGTGTAAAAGACGTCTACTGAATTTTCGATACTTGTTTCATTTCTAAACAACGTTTGCCAATCTATACTGCTTAGTCTTTGTTTTATGTTGTCAAAATTTGCCAATTGAAATTGAAAGGCCTCTTCGTACTCGCAGTCATCGGGTCTTTTATTATCATGTACAAATACAGAAAACTCTATTGCTGTATGAAACGCTTCATTTTTCCATAGTGGAGTTAATGATTCGGTGACACAGAAGTCTTCAAGAATGTTTGTGAATAATAAATCTAAATAACAGTTTTGCTGATTTCTAACATGATTAATTTGGTTAAGTCCTAAACTTGCAGTTTTGTCAAATATGGCCTGCAGAGTTTCGTTATCCCCAACGACTGGAAGTAGAATGCTTTCATTTTCAGTGTCTGGAAAGAAGTCAATGCTTCGTTGATTGAAGTCACCATAAATATGAACTTTTACCTCTGGGGGGAGCTTGGTTATAATGTCTTCGGCAATAAGAAAAAACTTTTCAAATGTATCTTTGCGGGCATTATTTGGGGGGAAGTCCACAGAGGCAAATATATGTGTTTCACCTGCCAGATGGGTTTTAACCCACACATGCTCAAATTCTTTAAATTTCCTTGTAGTAATGATTTCTGCATTAAATTTTGATGTAATTGCTATTAAAACTCCCCCTCCTGACTTCTTTTCAGACATATGAATGTCTCGATCAGCTCTAAACACATTGTAGCTGTTCCCGAAAACTTCTTCACTTCTAACACTTTCGTCCCAACTAGTTTCTGTAGCCAAAATAATTGTATAGGAGCTACTTAAAATATTCTTGTGAATTTCATTCATTTTCGATGCACTTTTCATTCTATTAAAATTTTGACAGTAAATTAAAATTTCTACTGACGACTCTACTTGAGGAATCGAGATTACCTCTTTTTGTTGTCGTTCAAATGGCGTCGAATCTTGGCAAACTGCGGTGTCCTCGTCATTTCCTTCTTCTAGGGAATGCGTCAATGTCGTCGAAAACACGAATGTTGGGAATGGCACGCCTTACACAAAACTGTTGACAAGCGCTCCGATGTTGGGTGCATTTGCATCGTCGACCGTGGTAAATCATCCACTGGATAGGGATTCAATGTCGGTCCTCTTTGAAACTGAATTGTTGGCCTATAGTTCGTGGGGGGTCCTGAGAAATGATCTTTTGCAGCCGCAAGAAGCACTCTATCCGGTGGCAGGAAACTATTGTTGTAGTGACTACTCGTATGGTTTTTGTTATAGTGGGTGTTGCCGGCCCTAAATGTGATTCTGCGATTGGTATTACTCGTATGGTTACTATTAACTGGTTGTCGTGACTGGCGCGCTGCTTGCTCTTGATCAGGTCGAGGAAAATTTGTGGTGCTTTTGTTTTTTTCATTAACGTTATTATTATTATTTCGCCTCGATCTTTTTTACGTCTTCTAGCCTTTTCGGCCTGTTTTTGCTGATTCAGGTTTCTTAATTTGCGTGCATCGTAATCGCTCCAGTCTGCTTTCCATACTTTCCTTGTACCCAAAAAGCGCCAACCTGAGTTATCGATATTTTTGTCGTTATTTAATTCGGCTTCCAAACTGGGGCATGAATCAAGCGATGACGTAGCGTTTTGACTTGCCGTTATGTTTGATGAAAGCGCCTTAAGTTCGTCGAGGATATCAATAGTTAGCGCAGAATTTGTGAAGTTTTGACTGGTGGATATGTTCGCTGACAGAGACTTAAGCTCGTCAAGAATATCAATCCCCAGCGTCGGGTTTGACGTCATAGTAATACTAGCCGCTGTGTCCAGAGACAGTTGATTAAGCTGGTTTATTTCATCATTCATGGTGCGCAGTTCAGCTGATAGCTCTGACGTTACCGTTTTCAGCGTGCTATAGACATTATTTTTCGTTGTCGTCATTGCTGTATCGAATAGCGAGGAAATGTGATTTTTAATGGCAACAACACTTCCAGTCAAACTGCTGTTTTTGTTTATTGCTATCAATTCCTGTTTTATTGTTGTAAGCAAAATTTCTAGGCCATCGATCGCTTCGTGAACTATGTTAGGCTTCTCCAGTTGAAACGCGAGCCGGTGCATTACTTCCGTATTGGCTTGCAGTTGTGATTCCAGAAGTTGTTGTTGTTCAATAAGCCCTTTGAACTCAATCTTGGCCTGCATCAATTCTTGACATGATTCACAGCACGGTAATAGATACGAGTTGATGTCCACCCTCTTGTCCTTCTTCCGCAGTGATCCCCTCGGAATAGTCACTCCAATGCAAGCGGCGTGGAATTTTCTTGGGCAACCTATACACGTCCACATAACTGTATCGGCGGAAGTGTCGAAAGTGCAAATTTCGCAACTCATTATGATTGATGTACACACACGAAAAGCTGAATTAATAAAAAACTAAATGAAATATCGCGCACGGCACCTGGATCGAACGATAAAAGCGTGCGAACTTGACGACGACTTGTTGTTGTATGTCAGTCTCACACTGCATGTTAAGGGTGAGCACAAAAGTCAGCCTCACATGGTATGGTAGAGGCTAGCACAAAAGTCAGCCTAGCAAGGATGAAAAAGGTGAGCACACAAGTCAGCCTCGCATGCTATGTCAGAAGTGGGGCCTAAGAAAAATGTCCCACATGGGATGCCAGGGGGAGTGACAAAGGTACAATAGAGTGGCACGATTGAGAGTGAATCAGGTGATAGGGTGAGCACCCAAGTCAGCCTCACATGGTATGGGTGGGGCGAGCACAAAAGTAAGCCTAGCATGGAATGAGTAAGGTGAGCACACAAGTCAGCCTCGCAAGGAACGAAAAAGGTGAGCACAAAAGTCAGCCTCATGTGGGAGTGTTTGAGAGTAAATCAAAGTGCGATTGAGAGAGCACCCAAGTAAGCCTCATACAGGACGTATGAACGCGTGAGTGAGAGTGAATGAGTACATTTAGTACAGCCATCCCCCCATAAGTAATACAGAGAGGTAGTTCCTGGGAGGAGCCCAATAAAGTTTAGTCGGTATTAATGGCTGGTCACCATTCGAGCCCGACACGCCCCAGTGCACCCCGTGTGGTAGATTGGACCCTACCAATAGCACGTGTACTGGGCTAGGACGTAAAGGTCTTCTCCATTGTAAAAAAAAACCCGCACATACATACACCCTTACATACATACACACACAGACATTTGCCGATCTCGACGAACTGAATCGAATGGTGTATGACACTCGGCCCTCCGGACCTCGGTTAAAAAGTCGATTTTTACAGTGATTACATAGCCTTTCTTTATATGAGAAAGGCAAAACCTGTTTTAATCCACCTAGTGGTGCAATTGTGCCTTTCTCTTTTCTTTAAACTATGAGTGGCTGGTAATGTTCGTTTCAATTATCGAAACATCTACTACATTCTTAGTACACTTTACACCTACACACAATAGTTTGCCAGCCACGAACCTGATGAGCTATGTGTCGACGGTGAAACAATTGAAACAAAAAATATCATACTTTATTAGCCTAATTAGCATTAGTTCAATGTTGTCTTCCTACTAACTACGAACGAACCACTCCCCAGCTTAATTCGGAATGTCTTGTGCTGTAGCGGTGGTATAAAGATGATGGGGTTGAGAGGGGGAGGGGTATGAGTGATGGATCGGGTGGTGGTCTGGGCGGAGGGTCCAATGAGGGGTGATCTAAGGGGAATTTAAATTGGTGGTGACCGGTGATCGGGAGGGGGTGTAAATCTCTCCTGTTAAAACCCAGAAACCTTATGTCAATGCCGGGATCAGGTTGACGATTTTTAGAGTGATTGTATATCCTTTCTGTATGAGAAAGGCAAAAAGCTACGTTATTTGTGCTGACAATTAGCTAAAATATATATTTTCGAAATCTGGACGGATCTGATTTTTTCAGATTTGGATAAATCTGAAGCTGACAAGTCCATACAAGTTACAAATAGTGTTATAACTAGTGTATTAGGAAAAGATTGCAGATTTAAAATAACTCATTTGCTCCTTTTATAAACTGGCTGTCCAGAAATGGACGAAAGCAAACAGAACAAAATCGAATATGATTTTTAATTATTCGAGTTGTTTGAAACACCCAAAGAACATCAATTTGAAAGAACAATGTGAACAATGGACTAGTTCGCGAAGGGACGTGTGTGACAAAGATCTATTTTGCGGAGAGTACAGTCGCAATGAGATGAGAAGGTATTTATGGAACATTGTTGTCATGTTGTTGTACGATTGATAGATTATAGTGAAGACCCGATTTTATCAGCCCACGATTTTGTCAGCCTCATATGAAAATCGATAGTTGGTAGTTTGATGGGCTCTAGCAGATGAACCAAGTCGAATTCGAGTAAATTTTTTCTTGAGCATATTTTTCTTATCTTAGAGATCCTTAATATGAAAAAAATCAAATTGTAATTTTATTTTCAATTTTGCGCTGTCTGACCCTATTAAGCGAAATTTAAACTAAATAATCGGAAAGGGTTATTAAGCTATATCTAGGGACTTAAGAAGAATATTTTAAGAACTTCGGTTGTTAAAAAGAAAGAAAAATATATGTCCCGATTTTGTCAATATCCCCGTTTTAACAGCCTAAAACTCACCAAACGGATCTTCACTGTATTAGAATTGTCTAAAATTGATGCAAGTTATTATGAAAATTCTGCTAGTTAACTTGAGTGCTTATGCTACAGAATTTGCGAAGTTAAAGGCTGATGAAGTACTATCTCTGATAATCGACACTAAGCTAACGAGCTACTTATTAATTTGCGCATAAGTAGTAGAAAGGCGTCTTTTAATATTTGGCTAAATTATAACAGAAGCGCTTTTTCTAAAGATACTTCGAGTTTTCCGATCTGTATACTTCACATCATTGCTCTCATTTGAGTACTATGGCTCTAAATTTTCATAACTTTCCCTACCTAACCCAGTAATCTTAAGCTAATTAAATGTCGTTAAAATGTAAAAAAGTGTTATACCTAAATCGAAAATACAGCTAAGAAATCAACCGAATTGAGGCTAGCCTAAACATACAATTAATGAAATCGTCGATTAAAGCCAACAAACGATACCGAGTTGATAGCTGAAAGTCATAGTAAGAATGTCGATAGATTCCATCATTTTATATAAAATTTGTAGTAAAAATAAGTTACAGTTCACTAAAGTACGTTGAAATCTAATCCGCAACGACCGAATTGACGATAATGAAATCGAATAGTTTATTTATGTTCTCTTTCGTATTCATTACCAACTATTGGCAAAACTTATATCATAAAATGTGTGACAAAATCAATTTATCACTATAAGATGAATTGATCTGATCTTTTCGATATCAAATTTAAGCTCAGCGACTCCAAATTCACTTATAATACATGGCTATGAAATGAAATTCTCTAAAAATGTATATGGCGGATGAAGAGAATATAGGTCAAAGGGGAGGGAGGGGGGCGTTGATGTAGAAAGAGATGGCGTGGCCGAAGTTAAGAGGGGGCTGATGGAGTATGCAACACCCAACAGCATATTATACCCTCCATTTGAGATTTGGTTTACGAAAATCGGCTCAGTCATCACCGAGTAATCGATGTGACTAATTCTGGAATATGTCCAGAACCCAAAAATTCCGGAACTGACAATAGTGGACATTATAATCAAAGAATCTTTGATTGGCCATCAGTGATCTAGACTTGCAAATAGAAATGATGTAATCTAGACTTGCAAATAGAAATGTATTTTTATGCTTTGAAGCAGTACGTTTTTACCGGTTTATATGGGAAATTTCTATGTGGTCGCAATAAACAACCTGTAACTCCGGAACCAAATGTCAGACACGAATGAAATTCAATAACAGTCCATGGGAGTATTGTATCTCTCATTTGAAACCAAGTTTATGAAAATCGGTAAAGAATTCTCTGAGAAAAAGGTGTGAGATTAACTTACGAACTTGGAAAGTACCCGGGGCATCAAGAACCGTCATAGGTGGCCAATGTGGTCAAAGCTGCTTAGAATGATCATTCGCAAATTCGAATTATGTTGCACCCTTTTTAATGTGTATTAGACCATTTGGACATCATGATATTACCATTTTATATGGGAATTTGCTGGGTGACCGCACTCTTCAACTCGTAACTCCGGAATCGGAAGTCCGATCGACAAAAATTCAATAGCAGGTTATGGGCAGAGTTAAAAATATTCAAATTCATTGAATGAAAATTGATCATATTCAGCCGCATTCATTTTCAATATTCAGTGACGCAGCTGAAAACGTCAAACGAACAAACCGCCCATTCATCCATGCAAATTTTCATTCGTCTCCGATTATTACACGAAGCGACCGCGCAGCAACGAATCAAACGCATCAAAGTAGGCCCTGGCATAATGTAAGCGATGATGATTGTTGTTCCATATGCTTTACCGGCATTTGAAAACATTTTCCTAGATAATTAGTGAAATGAATATACTGAACGATATTCAACTGAATGAATAAGGATGGATATTTGAATGAATATTTTTTCTATTCACCGCGAGTCGCGCCAGGTTCATTTTCAGCCGTCAAAAAAGAGCTTCGATTATTTTTAACTCTGGTTATGGGAGTGTTATACCTTTCATTTGAAGTTCAAGTTTGAGCGATTCGGTTCAGCCATCTCTGAGAAAAGTGAGTTAGTTTTTAAAACACACACACACATACAGACATTTGTCAATTTCGACGAACTGAGTCGAATGGTATGTGAGACTCGGCCCTCAGGGCCTCGGTTAAAAAGTCGGTTTTCAGAGTGATTGCATATCCTTTCTATATGAGAAAGGCAAAACGTATTGCCTTTTTTTGTCAAAAACAGCCAAAAAAATCTTATTGAATTTTTGCCTTTCTTAATAGAAAGGTATTGCAATTGCTCTGAAAACCGACTTTTTATTTATTTATTTATTTATTTCGTCAATCGATGTAGACTGGTATAGTTACAGTAATGTTTACATTTTTCTTATTTACTAAATATATATATATATATATATATATATATATATATATATATATATATATATATATATATATATATATATATATATATATATATATATATATATATATATATATATATATATATATATATATATATATATATATATATATATATATATACATATATATATATATATATATATATATATATATATATATATATATATATATATATATATATATATACGTAATTTTATTATAAATAAAACAATTTCAGTTTTTACAGAATCATTTTCTTATGCGTTAGAATTTCTTTTATGTATAAAATATTGTGTGAGTTTTAGTTTGGACATTGTAAAATCAATTGATTCGCAATAGCGGTTATAAACAGCCATTATTCGATTTATAGGGCCATATTTTGCATAATTTGTGCGATATGGAGTTATTGAGAATATGCTTCGGTTTCGTAGCTGTCGAGAAGGTGCATAAAAGTTCAATTTGGATAAAATTTCGGCTGAATCAATACGATGCGAGGCGATATTATTAATGAACGAAAGCATTGCAAATTCACGACGTTCCTTCAATGTTTGCATATTGATAAGCATGCAGCGTGCTTCATAAGATGGCAGAGGAAATGCTATCCAACCTAGTTTACGAAGGGCAAATAATATGAATTGTTTTTGTACAGATTCTATTCGTTCTTCATGTGTGCTTGAAAAAGGGCACCAAACGATGCTGCAATATTCCAATATCGACCTAACATAAGCAATATATAATGTTTTGATTGTATACGGATCTACAAAATGATAACTAAAGCGTTTTATAAAACTGAGCATGTTGTTAGCTTTGTGAATAATTGTGTTATAATGATCAATAAAATTTAGCTTGGAATCTAATATAACGCCTAAATCCCTAATTCTTTCACATTTTGCTACAGTCTGTCTTCCTAAGGTAATCACAACATTCGATGTTTGTCGTTTTCGACTAAAAGTGATTGAATTGCATTTTTTCACGTTTAGCTGTAGGAGGCTTTTTTGACACCACGTGTGGAAAACTAGAATTTCGTTTTGGAATGTATCAATATCCTCGGCATTTCTTATCTCCAAGTAAAGTTTCATGTCATCGGCATAGATTAGTACTTTCAGTTTTTTGAGAAGGAAGGAAATATCGTTCACATATAAAATAAACAATAGAGTTCCTAAATGAGAGCCTTGTGGAACTCCTGAGGTGACTTCAATTGGATTAGATTGCTTTCCTTTGAATTTGATTATTTGCTGGCGGTTGGATAGATATGATTCTAACCACGTACGCAGCTCAGGCTCAATTCCCATCTTTTTTAATTTATAAAGTAACATTGGGATGTGGATTCGATCAAATGCTTTACTAAAGTCTGTGTAAAGTGCTTCCACGTAGTTTCCATTGTCCATTGCAATCAGTGAATAGTTAATAAATTCTAGTAAATTTGTTGAGGTCGAACGACCTTTGAAGAAGCCATGTTGGAGGTTAGTAATTCTGTTTTTTTATTTGAAGAAATATTTTTTCATTAATGATTGATTCAAAAAGTTTCGGAATGCTGGAGATATGGCTATTCCACGATAATTGCGAACGTCAGATTTTTTCCCAGATTTATATATAGGTACTAAGAAAGAACTCTTCCATGTTTTGGGAAACTCTCCAGATTGTAAAGACATATTAAAGAGCCAGAACAATGGAGTTGTAAGCTCGGTTGCTAGGTTTTTCATAAATAATGGTGGAATTCCATCAGGGCCAGCACCTTTTGATGAATCCAAATGGTTTAGAGCGTTGAAAATGTCCTCCACTATGACATGACTGACACCAATATCCATAGGAAAATCTGGAAGAAAAGCAAAATAATCGCGATCGCGGTCTTGTTCAGAAAAAGTTGTATATATTTCTTGGAAGAATGTTGCAAATAGGTTGCAGATTTCTTTCGGGCTATTATGTACGTTGTCATCCAAGTGCATTGTTGATGGGAAATTGTCTGATTTTAATTTAGTTTTGACGTAGTTAAAAAAATTCTTTGGACTGGATTTAATCTGCTGTTCAGTTTTGGAGTTGTAATCCGCAAGTGCAAAATCTATGGCAATATTTAGTTTATCGCAAATGTCGAGATATTGTTCCAAGTGCTCGTTATTTTGATTTTTCTTGTATAGCTTGTGGGCTTTTTGTTTCCTATTTTTCAGATTTTTAATTAGCCTATTGTACCAAATAGGATGCTTCGAGCTACCGTGTCGTCTTTTCTTCTTAATGGGCACCTCTTCATGAATAATTTCGAAAATTATTTTGTAAAATACGTCCAGGGCGGTTTCAATATTCGCTTCATTCCTAAGAGTATTTTGCCAGTCGACATTACCTACCTTCCGTCTGATATTGTCATAATTAGCTTTATGGTATTCAAAGACTTCCTCAAAGTCATAGACGTTGGGTTCTTGATTTTTATGGCTGAACAAAGAAAATTCAATAGCAGTATGAAAAGCTTCATTTTTCCACAAAGGAGCCAAAGATTCAGATACACAGAAATCATCCTGAGTGTTTGTAAATAAAAGGTCAAGATAGCAATTCTGTTGATTTTTTACATGATTTATTTGATTTAATCCTATGCTAGCAGTTTTGTCAAAGATGAAATTCAATGTTTCGTTTTCTCCTACGACTGGGATTAGAATATTTTCATTTTCAGAATCCGGAATAAAATCGGCATTGCGCTGGTTAAAGTCTCCGTAAATGTGAACTTTGACCTCGACCGGAAGTTCAAATAAAATTTGTTCAGCAATTTTGAAAAAGGCTTCATACGATGATATATTAGCATGCTCTGGTGGGAAATATACAGAGGCAAAAACATGTATTTCACCTGAAATGTTCGCTTTAACCCACACATGTTCAAATTCTTTAAACTTCACTGTGGGAAGAATTTCAGAATTAAATTGAGCCGAAACGCCTATAAGGTTTGCCTACGTTTAGCGGGCAACCTGAGGAATGGCCTTTTTTAAGTGCGTATACAACATCAACGGAAGCATGTGGTTACAGTGAAGTGGAGAATCTTGGCCGCCTTCAGCGGTGCCTTAAAGGTAATGCATTGGAAGCAGTGCGAAGTCGTTTGTTACTACCGTCGTCAGTTCCCTATGTGATGCAGACTTTGAATGTATTGTATGGTCGCCCTGAACAAATTATATATGCACTGTTAGCCAAGATGCGTGAGGTACCTTCACCAAAGAAAGACAATTTGAGGAGGCTGGTCCATTTTGGGTTGGCTGTACAGAGCTTTTGTGATCATTTGAAAGCGGCAGGACAGATTGCTAATCTATCAAATCCGGTACTACTTCATGAATTGGTCGACAAGTTGCCCGCACACTTGAAATTGGATTGGGCGGTTTTTAAGCGGCAGTACCTGGCAGTAGACTTGCGGTTGTTCGGGAGCTACACGAGTAACTTAGTTTCAGCAGCAGCAGACGTGACACTTTCTTTGGAGCCACAGGCATCACGTCCCATCAAGCTACAAACATCAAAGGGGTTTCTCAACGCACATTCTACGATGCCACCGGATACCAGAGAAGCAGTAACAACTGAACCAGAGCAACCAAAAGCTCCGGAGCGGATGACATCATGTTTGGTCTGCAATAAGTGGGACCATAAAGTGAAGGAATGCGAGACTTTTAAGCGAATGAGTTGCGATGATCGATGGAAAGCAGTGCATGCTCTCCACTTGTGCCTAGTTTGTCTTGGAAGGCACGGTAGAAGGCCATGTAGGTCACAAGCTCGGTGTGAGGCGGTAGGGTGCCAGGTACGACATCATCCACTACTTCACGGGACAAAAACTAGGGCAATCCCGGTTCACCAAGTTCCCGGTCCTTCGGGACAAAGACAACAAGCATCGGAAGGGGTAATATCACACCACCACATGAAAGGTACAATGCTTTTCCGTATTCTCCCGGTAAATCTTCATTACCAAGGAAGATCAATACACACTCACGCGTTTATCGACGAGGGGTCGTCGGTTGCGCTCGTGGAGAAGAGAATTGCAGATGAACTGAAATCTGAGGGCGTCAAACGGTCGTTATGTCTCTCTTGGACTGGGAACGTCACCCGAGTGGAAGCAGATTCCCAACAAATCACACTTGAGATACGGCGACGAAGACAGATCGCGGTACAAGATCGACGACATCAGGACAGTCCGTTCATTGGCGCCTCCGAAGCAAACGCTACGATACGACGAACTGGCTCGTCGGTACGAACACCTACGCAATCTACCGGTCAAGAGTTTCGAAGGCGTGACTCCTGGTACACTCATAGGAGTAAAGCACGCATACCTGACTGCAACGACGTTAATCCGAGAAGGTCGACAAGGAGAACCCATCGCCGCGAAGATCCGTTTAGATTGGGCTGTCTACGGTCCTACGGTAGGCAGAGGAAAGCCTTCAAGTTTCAACTTGCATATCTGCGAGTGTTCAGCGGACAACGAACTGCACGAGTTGGTCAAACAGTATTTCACTGTAGAAAGTTTTGGCGTGTCAGTCGACCGTAGCCCGGACTCGGAAGAAGACAAACGGACAAAAAGTATTCTGGAACAGACAACAAAGCGAGTAAAAATAGGTTTCGAAACCGGATTATTGTGGCGTTATGACTACGTCGAATTTCCAGATAGTTACGGCATGGCAGTTCGTAGATTGGAGTGCTTCGAGAGGCGCTTGAAGACGAATTCGAGTATTGGTGAAAGCGTACGACGTCAACTGGTGGAATACCAAAAAAAGGAATACATGCACGAAGCGAAGGAAGAAGAACTACGAACAGCTGATTTGCGGAAGGTGTGGTACCTGCCGTTTAGAGTAGTACATAACCCGAAGAAACTCACAAAAGTGCGCCTGGTCTGGGATGCTGCTGCCAAAGTGAATGGTGTTTTACTGTATACGATGCTGCTGAAGGGGCAGAATCTAACAGCTTCACTTTCAACTATTCTCGGCGGGTTCCGCGAACGGAAGGTCGCACTGGGAGGCGATATACGCGAAATGTTCCATCAAATCAAAATAAGGAAGGAAGATAGAGACTCCCAACGGTTTCTATGGCGAAACAATCCGGAACAGCAGTCGCGGGTGTTTATTATGGACGTCGCCACGTTCGGGTCATCATGTTTTCCGTGCTCCGCCCAGTTCATCAAAAACCTCAACGCCGATGAATACGCCCATCAGTTTCCACGGGCGGCCGACGCTATCCAACGTCGGCATTATGTGGACGACTATCTCGATAGCTTTGACACCGAGGATGAGGCGATTAAGGTCGCCAAGCAAGTCGCATTTATACATCAAAGGGGCGGCTTCACAATATGCAGCTAGTTGTCCAATTCAACAGAAGTCCTTCGACGGGTCGGGGAACAGGATACCCCGTTACAAAAGCTTATCAACTGGGATAAAAGCAGCTGCGTTTAACGAGTCTTGGGAATGTCCTGGCTTGCTAAAGATGATATATTTGTGTATTCCAGCAGCGTGGACGTTGGGGCAGCTGTCACGATGAAGCGAGGCATCCTACGATGTGTGATGAGCCAGTTTGCTCCTATTGGATTGCTGTCTCATTTTTTGATTCACGGACGGATTATTATGCAAGATATCTGGCGAACGAAGGTCAGCTGGGACGATGAAATTGGAGGGGATATTTTAAAGCAGTGGAGAGTGTGGACTAGCCTGTTCGGTGATCTACAGCAAATACGAATTGATCGATGCTACTTCCCAGGAATTACGTCATCAGAAATAGAAGACCTACAACTGCACGTGTTTGTGGATATCAGCGAGAGCGCATGCGCATGTGTTTCGTATTTTCGCGCGGTGATTGGCGGAGAAATTCATATCGCGTTGGTTACCGCGAAGGCGAAAGTGTCACCACTAAAATCTCTCTCCGTACCAAAGTTGGAACTCCAGGCTGCGTTGATAAGAGCAAGGCTGATGAAAACGATCGGAGAGACTCATTCATTAACAATTTCTCGCAGATTCATTTGGTCAGATTCTAAAACGGTGCTAGCGTGGATCCTTTCGGACCACCGTTGTTACCGGCAGTTCGTGGCTTGCAGAGTAGGTGAAATTCTCTCTATAACAAACCCCGATGAGTGGCGCTGGATTCCAACTAAGTTCAACGTAGCGGATTTAGCGACGAAATGGGGAAAAGGGCCAGAGCTGTCCGCGAGAGGTTGCTGGTTTGCTGGTCCGGAAGTCCTGAAACGCACAATCACGCAATGGCCACAAATGGACCCTGCGACGCTCACCATGGTTGAGGAGCTGCGACCATGCTTCGTACACCAGACACAGCTGGCTGATGGTTTCATAGAGTGGACACACTTCTCGAAATGGGAGCGTCTCCATCGATCAATAGCGTATGTATGCCGTTTCGCTGTCAGCTGCCGAAAGACAAACAGGCAGTTGAGAGAAGTCGGTCGTCTCACAAACGAGGAGCTAGCAGCTGCTGAAAACGTGCTCTGGCGTGCTGTCCAATCGACTATCTATTTAGATGAAATTGTGCTACTGAAAAAACACCAGGAAAACTAGGTTCAGGGTAACGTCAAGAAAACACTGAACAGTTCCAGTCCACTTTACAATATGTCTCCGTTTCTGGATGGTTTCTGGATGAACACGGGCTGATTGGAGAAGCTGTTTTCGTCTCGTATGATGCCAAGAATCCAATCATCCTGCCAAGAGACCACCGTGTTACTTTTCTTATAGCGGACCGGTATCATCGAACCTACCTACATGTGAACAACAACACAGTAGTGAATGAGATGAAACAGCGATTCAGAATCCCACACCTACGGGCTCTCGTTCATAAAGCTGGCAAACTGTGTATGGTATGCAGAGTGAAAAAGGCGAAGCCGCTGCAACCCAAGATGGCACCTCTACCAAAGGCTAGACTAAGTCCGTTCACCCATCCTTTCTCCTGCGTTGGTCTGGACTATATCGGACCAATGGCCGTCAAAGTAGGCCGATCATTAGCGAAACGGTGGGTGGCACTGTTTACGTGCTTGTCAGTCCGCGCCGTTCACCTGGAAGTAGCGCATTTGTTGTCAACGGAGTCCTGCAAGATGGCTATTCGACGTTTCATCGTACGCCGTGGATCACCGCTTGAAATATATAGCGACAATGGTACAAATTTCCAAGCCGCTAACCGAGAGCTCCAAGAGCAGATGAAGTCCGTCAACTAGTCGCTAGCTGAAATATTCATCAATGTCAACACTAAATGGGTGTTAAACCCGCCATCTGTCCCGTACATGGGGGGCTCGTGGGAGCGACTTGTCCGTTCAGTGAAGACAGCATTTGCAACCATTAGCACCTGTATGAACCCGAGCAAAGAAACCTTTGCTACCATAATAACGGAGGCAGAAGAAGTAGTCAATTCACGTCCGTTGACTTTCATCTCCTTAGAAGCAGACGATCAAAAAGCACTAACTCCGAACCATTTCCTGCTACTGAATTCAAATGGAGTGGTTCAAAGGCAGCAAGATCTTATCGAACCGAAAGAAGCATCAAGGACTAATTGGAAGCTTGCTAGATTAGATACATAGTTGACCAATTTTGGCGGCATATATATATATATATATATATATATATATATATATATATATATATATATATATATATATATATATATATATATATATATATATATATATATATATATATATATATATATATATATATATATATATATATATATATATATATATATATATATATATATATATATATATATATATATATATATATATATATATATATATATATATATATATATATATATATATATATATATAGGGTGCGCCAGAAAGTGTGTCGGTCCTCCCGTATACAAAAAAATTGTTATGTATACAAACAGCCATCGGCCTCACGGTCTGCAATGGCAGCGAGCTGGGATATAAACACGCTGAGTGAGCGACGGCAACTACACGGATGCGCATATAAACGCTAAGTGGATACCACCGTGGGTATCGTAGTATCAATGCCGGTTGAAATCGTTAATAGTGCGAAGTGCACTGATCGGCTACCCGCGGCACACCGACAGGCAAAACCATACACTATGTCTGTACTGCGAGCAATGGCAATATGAGGCATAGTTCAAAATTAAACAAAATGCAAAATCAATCCCATCCGAGACGGCTGCGAAAGCGACCGTCGCTAGCAAGATCCGCACAAAGCAGAATATGAAACTTCTCTTATTTTACCAGCGAAAGATCCGCACAAAGCAGATTTGAAAACTTCTCTTATTGTGCCAATTGCTGGTCGGGTTCTTCATTGGACTGGCTGTGCGTGCCTATACAAACACGCAGCTGGCTTTGCATTTGCAAGCTGAGCGACGGTAACGAGAAGGTGCGTGGCGCACCTAGCGTATGCGTCTATGCTTGATGTGCTGCTGTGGTAGCGGTAATACAAAGTGTGCGTCTTTTATACGTTGCATGTAAGAGGACACTTACGGGAATTGTATTTTCGCCTACTTGGGTATTTATCCCAGGAAATGTTCTAGCGGAATGTTATACATTAGATTGGCAGTCCGTAGAAGGTTATTTGACATTTTTTGGTTGACCCGTTTAGAAGTTATATTCGATACCAGATATAGCAAAAAAGTCACTATTCGGCATTCGAATGACCCTAGTAGGCTTTGCCTACCACCAAAATATCAGGCCCGTACTCGTAATATCAATACCGACTGAGATACGTTCACTAGAACATGCCGACCATGCACACTTATAAGGCATAACTAGAAGTTAGGCAAAAAGCAAAACACAGGTCCATGCCATGGTGTGTGACCGGCACCGGCAGTATGGCGGTACAACACATGCCGATCATACACACTTATGAGGCATAAGTGGAAGTTAGACAAAATGCAAAACACAGGTCCATGCCATGGTGTGTGACCGGCACCGGCAGGCCGGACATAGAGAAGTTATGCAAAATGCAAACACGCAATGTATGAATGGGTCCGTATGGCAGCCAAGAGGCGAAAGCGTGTAAGAGGGTTGGCTTGTGGTGATGAGTGGAAGGCTGGCCGGACATAGAGAAGTTATGCAAAATGCAAATACACATTGTGTGTATGGGTCCATATGGCAGCCAAGAGGCGAAACCGTGTGAGAGAGTTGGCTTGTGGTGATGAGAGGAAGGCTGGCCGGACATAGAGAAATTATGCAAAATGCAAATACACATTGTGTGTATGGGTTCGTATGGCAGCCAAGAGGCGAAAACATGTAAGAGGGTTGGCTTGTGGTGATGAGAGGAAGGCTGGCCGGACATAAGGAAGTTATGCAAAATGCGATACAAATTTTTGTTTAGCCAGCAGTGGCTCTCTGTGCGGATAGGCGAAGCGAGGGCGTGTAAGAAAGTTGGCGGCTGTGGTTGGTCACATCGGGGGTGACTGTTACAGCGCGTGGCTCACTGTTGTGCGGATAGGCGAAGCGAGGGCACGTTAGAGAATTGGCTGATTGGTCTTACATGGCGCAGGGGTTGCCTGTTTGCTTGGTCGGGCTGATTACCGGTTCTCTTACGACACGCGACACGAGGGTGAGGGTTAACACATTAATGTTAACTTATGAATGTTATACGGCTACCACGTTAAAAGCGATAGATAGCGACAGTAGCATGGATTATGACAACACCACAACCCGCCGGGTGTGATACAGAGGCAAAGATGGGAATCTTTTGACGATTATTTTGCTTGACCCCCCGCGCCAAACTGCATGGCCTTTGCGTTTGCGCGTGTGTGAGCGTCTCATGCGAAAGAGGAAACGATTTTTTACTACTGAAAAACGTTGTGGTGAGGTTCGATGATGATGCGCGATGCCGCCGATGTGGTGTGTGCGGGTGGATCCCTCTGGAACAGAACACACAGCAGCAGCACATAGCAGCAGCGCGAGAGGAGGTACAATAACAAAAGAGAGATTGAAGCGGGCCTTGCTTCAACGTGTTGTGTTGTTGTGACTGACGAATTCTGGTTGATCCTACCAGTAATATACGCTTGTCTCAAAGGTTACGCCATGCATGTCTAAGTACAAACAGATTTAATGTGAAACCGCATAAGGCTCAGTATAACAGCTATAATTTACAAGATCATTTCACTAGTTACTTGGATAACTGTGGAAAATCTAGAGCTAATACATGCAATATGCAGAGACCTCGCGGAACCCGTGCAATTATTAGTCAAACCAATCGTCCTCCGTGACTCTGGAGTTGAAATCTGGATAATTTTGTTGATCGTATGGTCTCGCACCGACGACAGATCTTTCAAATATCTGCCTTATCAACTATTGATGGTAGTATAGAGGACTACCATGGTTGCAACGGGTAACGGGGAATCAGGGTTCGATTCCGGAGAGGGAGCCTGAGAAATGGCTACCACATCCAAGGAAGGTAGCAGGCGCGTAAATTACCCAATCCCGGCACGGGGAGGTAGTGACGAGAAATAACAATATAAGGCAGCACTTGATGCCTTATTATTGGAATGAGTTGAGCATAAATCCTTCAACAAGGATCAAGGGCAAGTCTGGTGCCAGCAGCCGCGGTAATACCAGCTCCACTAGCGTATATTATAATTGTTGCGGTTAAAACGTTCGAAGTTTATTCTTATCCAACACGGGTGCTACTCCTAATAATGGTAGTAGGTCACTGGATTGTTGAGACTATAAGACTGGGTGCGGCCGCGCGGCCTATCCTGGTTCGTGTGTGTCGTTGTGGCGTTTGTTGCCTTTTATCGGGTGCTGGCTTTTCCCACAAGCCCAGCTGCTATTACCTTGAACAAATTAGAGTGCTCTAAGCAGGCTATCACTATGGCCGCGAATAATCTTGCATGGAATAATGGAATATGACCTCGGTCTTAATATTCATTGGTTTGTAATCCAGATCAAGAGGTAATGATTAACAGAAGTAGTTGGGGGCAATAGTATTACGGCGCGAGAGGTGAAATTCGTAGACCGTCGTCAGACTAACTAAAGCGAAAGCATTTGCCATGGATGCTTTCATTAATCAAGAACGAAAGTTAGAGAATCGAAGGCGATTAGATACCGCCCTAGTTCTAACCGTAAACTATGCCAATTAGCGATTGGGTTCCGGGGGAAGTATGGTTGCAAAATTGAAACTTAAAGGAATTGACGGAAGGGCACCACCAGGAGTGGAGCCTGCGGCTTAATTTGACTCAACACGGGAAAACTTAACAGGTCCGAACTTATTGAGGTAAGACAGATTAATAGCTCTTTCTCAAATATAAGGGTAGTAGTGCATGGCCGTTTTTCGCTCGTGAAGTGATTTGTCTGGGTAATTCCGGTAACGAGCAGGACTCAATCAAATAAACTAGAACAGTGTCAGTAGTCAGATGATGATCCTGTTCGGTTAGCAATCGGTACGGCGGGGCTGTGGGTATGAGTAACCATGCTGTTCAGTTTCCGTCCGGCAGTATCGTCCAACCGGCGGAGTAGTCTGGCATGATATGTCAAGTTCTGCTTATTTTTTTCCGTACGTTTATTTGACACGGCATTTGCAAAAGCTTTTTACGCCAGTTTCTTTTTTTTACATAGCACGTTACAAAAATCCTTAAGACTAATTTTACCTATACTAGTAATTTGTCTAAAACTAACACTGAAATCACTTTATTGTTTGCTTTTTTCCTTACATTGTTATATTTCGTAATGATCTAGTATTTTCGGGTGTATTTATTTACTTTTTTCTGTTATTGTCTAAATTTAAAAACTGAATATTCTAGGACACTTTAATTGGTGAATGATTAGGCTTGGATGAGAGTATGAGGAGATGAATTTAATTAAATTTTGACAGACGCTGTTTTTAGAAAATGATAGATAAGTTCCATGTATAGAGGATCGCGATACGCCAGGATGTCTCTAACAGGAACATGGATTGGTCTTCCTCGGACTTGTAAAGAATCTACTAATTGTGATCTGGCTTCACGATATTCAGTGCAGGACCAAACAACATGCTCAATGTCATGGTAACCCTCTCCACAAGCACAATGATTACCCTCAGCGAGCCCAATACGACGGAGATGCGCATCTAAAGTATAATGATTGGACATGAGCCTTGACATCACACGGATGAAGTCCCGACTTACATCCAATCCTTTGAACCATGCCTTCGTTGATACTTTAGGGATTATTGAGTGTAGCCATCGTCCCATGTCCTCTGTCGAGAAGCGCTATAAAATTCATTGTAAGCGATGGGTCTTTCATATATTTCACCATCTAGTGCACCAATCTTGGCTAAATTATCAGCTTTCTCATTACCCGCAATAGAGCAATGGGCGGGGAGCCACACTAGGGTAAATTTATAACATTTTCTTGTTAGGTTACTCAGAGATTCTCGTATCTTCCCCAAAAAGAATGGATCTTGATTATCAATCCTCTTTGAGCGTAGAGCTGCAATTGTGCTGAGACTATCAGTGAGGATAAAGTAATGGTTCGGGGGTAAAGTATTAATTATTTGCAAACTATTGTGAACTGCTGCTAGTTCCGCTATATAAACAGAGGCGGGTTCTGCAAGTTTGAGAGAAATTGAAAAATTATTGTTGAAAATACCGAAACCAGTGACCTCACTGATTTGTGACCCATCAGTGTAAAACATTTTAAGGCAGTCTATGTGTTGATATTTACTTGTGAATATTTTAGGGATCTCCCGCGAGCGTAGATGATCCGGAATTCCACGAATCTCTGCTTGCATGGACGTGTCGAAGAATAAAGTGGATTCAGGAGTATATAGTATATTGACGTATGTGGGAACATACCTAGCAGGCGTTATTTCTTGTGACATGTGATTGAAATACACTGTCATGAATCTGGTTTGGGGTTGAAGCTCAACAAGTCTTTCAAAATTTTCAATTACCAGTGGGTTCATAACCTCACATCGAATAAGTAAACGAGAGGAGAGATCCCAGAATCGGTCTTTTAAAGGAAGTACTCCCGCTAGTACTTCAAGACTCATCGTATGGGTCGACTGCATGCAACCTAGGGCAATTCGTAAACAACGATACTGTATCCGTTCCAGTTTAATAATGTGAGTGTTCGCAGCTGAACGGAAACAGATGCACCCATATTGCATTACTGAAAGTATTTTTGTTTGATACAATCTTATCATGTCACTTGGATGAGAACCCCACCATGATCTAGTTATTGTTCGCAGAAAATTTATCCTTTGTTGGCATTTCGTTATTAGATACCTAATGTGGCCTCCCCATGTGCCTTTAGAATCGAACCAAATCTCAAGGTATTTAAAAGTCAGGACTTGGGCTATCGTTCTACCAACCAACTGAAGCTGAAGCTGAGCCGGATCACGCTTTCTTGAGAAAACGACCAACTCTGTTTTCTCCGTAGAGAAATTGATGCCCAGTTTTATACGCCAAAATTGATAAATTATCCAAGCTATCTTGCAATGGTTGTTGTAAATTTATAGCTTTTGGTCCTGTGGCAGAAACCACCCCATCATCTGCAAGTTGTCTTAGAGTGCATGGGCTGACAATACAATTATCAATGTCATTCACGTAAAAATTATAGAGAAGGGGACTTAGACAAGAGCCTTGTGGGAGGCCCATGTAACTTATTCTGCGTGTCGCTAAATCGCCAGATGAAAAATGCATGTGCTTTTCTGACAATAAATTGTGTAAATAATTATTTAATATCGGTGAAAGACCACATTGATGTAGCTTCACCGAGAGAACATCAATGGAGACTGAGTCGAATGCTCCTTTTATGTCTAAGAACACAGACGCCATTTGATCTTTTTTTTGCGTAAGCGAGTTGGATTTCTGACGACAGTAGCGCTAGGCAATCATTCGTTCCCTTTCCTCTCCGAAAACCAAACTGGGTATCTGATAGCAAGCCGTTCGCCTCAACCCAATTGTCGAGACGTAGTAGGATAATTTTTTCCAACAATTTCCTGATGCAGGATAGCATTGCAATCGGTCGATACGAGTTATGATTGGAGGCTGGTTTTCCCGGTTTTGGAATGGCGATAACTCTCACTTGTCTCCAGTCACGCGGAACAATATTCTGCTCAAGAAACTTGTTGAATAAATTCAACAAGCGTCTTTTTGCTAGGTCAGGCAGATTCTTCACCAAGTTGAATTTAATTCTGTCTAGTCCCGGAGCATTATTGTTGCATGAGAGGAGTGCAATTGAAAATTCCATCATTGTCAAAGGCGAATCTATGAAATCGTTACTTGTGGGAGCATCGCGAATGATTTTCTGCGGAGGAGCAGAATCTGGACAAATTTTCTTGGCAAAATTAAATATCCAACGATTCGAATAGTCTTCGCTTTCATTAGTCACGTTTCGATTCCTCATTCTTCTGGCTGTGTTCCAAAGAGTACTCATTAATGTTTCTCTTGACAAGCCATCAACGAAACGTCTCCAATAACTAGACTTTTTGGCACGACGTATACTGTCAAATTTGTTTTGCAAAATGAAATAATTTTCAAAGCTCTCACGTATACCCCCTTTCTGTTTCATAATTTCTTTGTAGGCAACTTGTTTAGCTTCATATGCATCAGAGCACTCTTTGTCCCACCAAGGATTAGGGGGCCGTCTATTTATTGTCATTCCAGGATTGCATTTCGTTTGGGCTTGTTCTGCTGCTTCAATAATTAAACCCGCTAGGAATTCATATTCTTCGGTAGGGGGTAGCTCTTCTGTCGAAGCAAGAGAAGTGGAAATTAATGTTTCGTATGTTTTCCAATCAATATTTCGTGTTAAGTCATAAGGAACATTGATTGAATTCGTAAGGCCTAATTCACTGTTAATTGAAACAACGATTGGCACATGATCGCTACCGTGAGGATCAGGTACAACCTTCCACGTGCAATCTAACCGAAGTGATGTCGAGCACAGAGATAGATCTAATGCACTTGGACGTACAGGAGGTCTGGGGATGCGTGTTGTTTCGCCAGTATTTAAAACTGTCATATTAAATTCGTCACAAACATTGTATATCAAAGAGGATCGATTATCATTGTAGAGGGAACCCCACAATACTCCGTGCGAGTTGAAGTCTCCCAGTATCAGACGCGGAGCAGCCATGGATTCCACTACCTCAAAAATTTGACGTTGTCCAATTTGAACTTTGGGAGGTATATATATATAAAAGCGATAGACATGTCTTTGCCTTTAATATTCGTTTGGACTGCTACAGCCTCAATGCCAGCAATCATGGGGATGGTAATTCTATAGAAAGAATAGCACTTTTTAATTCCTAGAAGCACTCCTCCATACGGGGTGTCTCGGTCTAGGCGAATAATGTTGAAATCATTTAAGTTGAAATTAATGTTTGAGGTAAGCCATGTTTCACATAGAGCAAAAGCATCGCATTTTAAATTATGCAGTAAAATTTTTAAGGAATCAATTTTTGGTATGATACTTCTGCAATTCCACTGTAAAACAGTGATGGAGTCTTTCACCTTAGGAGTTGAATTAACCATTGAAGGATATAATTGCTGCAAGGATGGGCTATTGAGCAATCAGCTGCTCTAAAAATGTTCTAATTGTTGGGAGGAAAGCTGAAAGTATACTCTTTAGTGGTTCAGAAATATTGAATGCTTTAAAAATCCAATCAACAATTTCAGAAAATTTCAATAATCCTACCCCCGGCTGAGGCTCAGAGGAAGCCGAAATTTTATTATTTCCAGTAATGGTGTTCTGTTTGCATTGTAAGTTCCCAAAACCGGGCGGAATTGATTTCGGTTTTGAATCGGAATTTTTCGGTTTTGGGCGCAGTTTATCTATTGGTGGAGAAATTTTAAGGCCCTTTCTGGGCAGCTTGGGAAAAGAAAACTGTTTTCATTTTCTGGAATTTCCGGGTAAAACAAATGATGTACCTTCGCACGCTCCGTCGGAGTCAGACTGTTCCGAAAATAGAGATGTGTAAGTGTTCTAAGAAGATGGGTTTAGGGGTAGCATTTTTCAACATTTCTGCATAGGAGCGCTTAGACCTCTCCTTCAAGGATCGTTTAATTTTATACTCGCGCAATTTATAAATGGGGCATGCAAGGAGCTCATGCGAGTTTTCTCCGCTCATTAAACATTTTTCTGAATTTTCATTGCATGTATCCTCTTGATGAGAACCCCCACATTTGCCACACCGTGCCTTATTGGAACAGTAAGTGGCTGTGTTGCCAAGCTGTTTACAATTAAGGCAATTCACCACACGAGGGATAAAAAGGCGAACAGGGAGACGAATCTTATCGATAATGACATAGTTGGGCAGCGCAGACCCAGCGAACGTCACTCGAAACGAGTCAGACATTCGCTAAACTTTTTTATCTACTTCGTGTGATACTTGCTTGCATTTAAGTATCTT